>NW_018742886.1:184406-400825 GCF_001683475.1 Chenopodium quinoa
AATCAATAGAAAATGACGCTAGGGCTTCGGGGGTTTCAAACATGATTAGAAAGGGAGAACAATGATAGTTATCATGATGAACATGCCAAAGAACACAAGATTCTACCTAAACAATTCATTCTCATGCAATAGTCTAGGTAAATCAATGAAAGAAGTCTTTGCTAATTAGGATCATTCTCATGCATCCTATTAGACACAAGCAAATCAAGAGAATAAAGAAGCACAATACATGAAACTCCATTTTAACAACTCATTCTCATGCAATCATTAAAATAGAGGTGATCTTAATCTAGTTCAAATCATTTTCATGCATTTAAACTAGAAGGCAATCAAATAAAGTGCAACAATAATCTTAAGCCATTAAAAATCATGTCTTTCATCAATTTAAGGCATGTAATCAATCTAACTATTATCATTCATCCATCATTCAATGCATATCTTCCACCCCTTCCCCTAGCTAAGAGTTTGTCCTAGAGAAGGGAGATTAAACATAATATTAAAACTAGAAACTAGAAATAAACACAAGAAACTCAAAATAAAACATGATTGAAATATATGAAATCAATAATCACTAGATAAACTAATAAGATAGACAAAAATAAGTAACAATAAAACAAAAAAATAATATTAAAGGAAAGGAGAAGATATTACTAAAGAAAGGATTAAAGAAAGATAAAAACTTGGATACTTGTATGATTGATGGAAGATTAAAGCTTGAGCAAAGTGAATACAATAAAGGAAACTTGAATAACAATCTATTTTCTCTCTCTAGATTAGGCGAATGTTCTATGGAATTAGTACTAAGTCTTTTCTATTACAAAGAATCTCGTATATATATGTGTGGCTCCCCCCAAAAGAAAGAGACTTGGACAACAAGGCGCAAATAAATCGGAAATCCAGCCGTGCGCGCCCGCACAGAATGTGTGTGCGCCCTCTCAGCGTAGTGCACGGCCGTAAATTTGAGGGTACGGAGAAAATGAGTGCGCCCACACATTAGTCCTTCGCGCCCGCGCATCAGGTGTGTGCGCCCGCACACAAGTCGTGCATAAGGTCGCCCACTCTCTCTGGTTAGGCTCTGTTTCTTCAGTCTGGATGTGCGAAATCTGACAGGGCTGCGCGCCCGCACAGCCTCACATGTGCGCCCGCACAAAAGCCGCACAGTACCCCACGCACAATAATTTGCTTGGCTTCTTGATATCCTCTTTCTATCGGCACATAATACCTACAAAACCAAAGCAGGGAAATAAAAAAAATAAAGCGAGAAGAGTAAGAGAAGGGAAGATAAGGGAGAAAAGGAAAGAGGAAGCATAACTAAGTAAAAATGCTTAGAAAAAGGGCCAAACAAGCGCAAATGAGGAGAGAATCCTTAGAGAAAAAGGATAAAAGAGTGGCATAAATGCCATACATCGAGCACTTACTTGGATGCCTCGTATCTCTTTCTAATAAAAAAATACACACGTTAGTAACTTCAAGGAAAAATATTAAACAAACAATTAAATTAAATAATTGAAATAGAGATTTGGGACCAAACTATCGGAAATATCAAACCTTTCACGTCTAGGGCGAAGGCAACTTCGAACTTGGCTAGGTGTGTCTAGTGCTAATGTATGAGGAATTGTGTTTGTAAAAGGCTAGGCTAGTATTTGAGAGAGAGAGAATAAGCTTTAGCTTAAAGAGAGTAAAGAGAGAAGAGAATTAGAGAATTTTGGTTATTGAAAAATGGAGGTCCGAGGACACTATTTAGTCCGGAATCAATAGAAAGAATCAGAGTTTGAAAAGGAATAAAACACGCTTTTGTCGCCAGCGAAAGGGCTCGTCGCCAGGCTAAAAGCTTCTTCTCTGGGCGACGAACCTGTCGTTTGGCGATGCAGATGGTTTTCCACGCACTTTAAATGCAAAATCTATTTTTCAATAAAATTTAGTCGTAAAATCCGTACGAAGGGTAAAATCGTATTTTCAATTAAAATACTTCTTTTATTCTAAATAAACTCATAAAACATAATTATAAATCCTAATCCAATTAGGATTTAAAACAACTTTCTAGAATACTCTAGAAGACTATAATCAATCCAAATTGCATTCGGAATGATAATTCATCATAGGCCCTCCTCTAGATCATTGGGCCGCATATATGAACCAAACCGGGCTCAATTTAGTATTTTGGCAATAACTTCCTCATTATTCATCGGAATTGGGCTTATAATATATCGTTAGAAATCTCTTTTTTAGCCCAATCCAACTATACCAGTATTGGACCCTTGTCATGGATGAAACTAAACTGGATTGGCTATTTTCATAATATAGAACAGGTTTTGGAAAACTAAAAGAAACATTTTTAATAAAAACTAACCATAACATTAGACTTTCAACACTTTCACTTCATTCAATTATGATTCGATGCGAAAGGTATTCATCACCGGGTTTGGTTTTGGGGAAACAAAAATGGGTGTCTATAGAAGCGCCCACTTTGATTGTGTTTGGAGAAACACAAGTTTCGAAAATGAAAGTTAAAGTATCGATAGGGACAGAAAATGATTCATAACGTTCTGCAATCCTAAATCATTCTTGTAACACCGATACCTGCAAACTAGTGTTAATTAAAACAGATAAGAGAGTTAAGAAACGCGTATCTTGTACCGTCGAGCACACGTCTCTATAGGTAACCGATTTGTTGTGACGATCTTCCTCAATCTAGGGGATACCGCCTAAAGACTCATACGCTTGTAACTGCCTCCAATTTCCGCCGTGATAGTGTTCTTCAAGCCAGAGAATACTATCGAAGATTTCTTCGCTTGAAACGATCTTCTACCGCCTTGTGACCATCTTCCGCAAGCCAGGGAACATGATCGAAGATTACTTTGCCCGAAACCATCATTAGTTGTTTGTGACAACCCTCCTCAAGCTAGGGAACGCTGTTGAGGATATCGTTTCTTAAAGTCACCTTCAGCTGTTGCGATAATATTCTGAAGAAAATTACCGAAAACAAAACGCTTGTAAATCCTTTACAGCTCGCTTCAACTTTGCTGCCGTGATTTTTGCTGAAATTGCTGCTATGCCAGTATGTCGACACTTTTGCTGCTTGTGAACTATTAGGTCGGTGCCTCTGCTGTTTATGAACCATTTTGTCGGTGCCTTTGCAATGAGCCAATGTTAGGCGCTTTAAACTAAGTGAGACGATCATGTATTAGGTCGATCACATTATGTGATTGAAATCTAGCCGATTACTAAATCATGTCAAATTTCTTACAGGGGCTAACTGGCGTACCAAGGAACCCAAACTGCTACATGAGGTCCACATAACCCATATTACGAGGCCATACACTTTGTCGCCGCATTAATGTCTGCTGGAAGACCTTGTCGCCGCACATTATGCTTGTAGCCAAACGATAGGCTTGTCATCAGGCGACAATTTCGTCGTCTGGCGCTGCACTCAGGATTTTCAAATAAATCCGTTTTCTCCTTCATTTCGCCATTGTTGTTGTTATTTGTTCGCGACTCGCTCCATATTTTAAATTACTCGTTCTGGCTTATTTCTCAACCAAATTTGCTCACGTTTTGCAAATCGAAGCTTACTTCATCTAATTTCCTGATCTATGTAAGTTTTCTTCAAACTTACTCGAATTTTGCTGAATTTGTGCGTGTTATATCACGAATTTTCTGAAAATTCGAAACTTACTTTGCTTAATTTGCTTTTGTTTGTTGAATTTTTTGCCGTGAAATTGCTTGATTATGCTTATACATTGCCTTGGGAGTGTTTTGAGACTTGTTTGATTCAAATTTGGTGGAGAAACGAACAATTTACCATTGTTGAACCCCTTGAGGTCGTGAGAACAATGCAGCTTGTTCTTTGCGTTCTTGCTAGCTATTTTTGTTCAATTTGTCACAATAATTGTCATATTATTGCAAGAAATTGTTTGATTACATGAAAATGTCGTTTATGCTTGAATTGAATTCGTGCTCTGTTTTAGTACTACGTACTCTGTTTTTTTTGCGAACATAGTATCATCTGGCTAGGCAAACCTTAGATACTATAAAGCCTTAATTTTTTGTTATTTTGCATAATATAATATGGCTAGTAAACGCGGTTTTGTTTCTCGATCTAGGGATACTCGACGAGAGCACGAGCCCATCAGTGAGGGCGAGGAGCCATCCACCTCTCTAGGACCCTTCCCTAAGTGGGATTAGCGCACTTTATTCTTCGTTCCCGAGCACCTACATCTCTGAGCAGGTGCGTTGCGGGATCGTCAGCGGGAGGAATCGTAGCCACGGATCTGGAAATGAGACCATTGGCTCTTTGTACGACAAGTATTGTCACAACGATCAGGAATTGCGACTGCTATGGGAGTCTTGTGGGCTGACTTCCTTTTTTTGGGCCACTCAGTCCATCTCTTTCGGTGCGAGCCAGCACGTGGTTCAAGCTTTGGTGGAGTTCTTTTGGGACACCACCGACACCTTTCACTTTCCTTGGGGCGAGATGACCGTCACCCCTACTGACTTTAGTCTTATCTCGAGACTAGAGTTTCGTTCTACTGCGCTACCATTCGAAAGTAGGATTACTGTCCTTTGTTCGATGGTCGAGGAGTTGTTGGCTCTGATTACTGTTCGGGCCCGTGCCGAGTCTGAGCCGACACGACTTAGTGCTCGGTGTATCTGCCGGTCTACTCTGGCGATGGCTTATGATGATGATGCGACCACCAGTAGTAGCGGGTGCACATCTTCGTTCTTATCTTGCTGTCAGGGACCTTTTCTCCTGAAAGAGGTAGCCGAGTACTTCTCTACTACCTCCCTGCTCTCCGCAACCTTCAGTTGGTCAGGACCTATGACAGGGCCACCTTAGCATATGCTGATTTCTTGCTAGAATTGCGACGCTTTTTTCGTCACACATCTTTTACGGGGGATATCACACATTCCAGCTTCTGGAGAATCGTAGAGGTATATTTTATTCTTTTTAAAAGTTAGCTCGAGATTCTTATCAGCATTTGCTGATCTTCTTCTGCCTTTTTAGGTTTGGTTCTACGAGTATTTTCCATCGCTTGCGCCGGCGAGACCGTCTCCTCGCGAGCTCCCTATTGTCGGATGTTGGGGAGGTCGCATCTGTAGCGAGGCCACTACTGCATGTGTCCGAGAATTGATCCTCTCGGTATGTTCTTTTTGAACACTTGTCTATTATATTGCCTTTTAATAGACTTTTATCTCACAAACATGTTTTATAGAAGCCTGATGTGGTGTATCGGCCATAGGGTTGATCTGGCTGTTCCTACTTTCAGGGGACATACGCGGTCTTGGTGTACCTCGGTGAGAGAGTGGCTGTCCAACACTCTTCGAAGATCTTTTCGTCCCTGCTCCTCCGCCTTGACACATGTTTGATGAGGCGATCCTGATAAACATGGCGAAGAGGTCGCTTGTTGGAACTCCTTGGTGATCTTAAGCCCGTTCGGGGCGATGTTACGAGGAGGATTTGCTGCCACTGCTAGCTCTAGCCCCTGCTTTATCCGAGGAGGCGGCGATATGCTTTTTTATGTTTTTGTTTCTTCTAGATAGCCCCAAGTGGACTTTAATCACTTAGATTTGTGTTTTGCTAGGTTGCGCCTGCTAAGTTCATTCCTCCTCGGATGTCCATCAGCTACCAGGGGACGCACGACCCAGTTTAGCAGATGATTCCTCCAGCTCCTCAGGATCAGCGCTTCGTCGAGCAACCTATTCCTCTTCACCAGACTCAGGTGAGTTACCTGCTTACTGTTTATTTGCTTTTATCTTATACAGTTACACATTTTATTTTTGACAGTTTTTCTCGCGAGGTGGTGACGACGATGCGAGGTCCATAGATGCTTTTCGGAGTCAGCTGGTGAGGATGAGGAACCAAGCCTCATGTCGTCGTGACAACGTTGTTGAGGAGGTATCTATTTTTCTTTTATTTTGTATTATTTATCCTAATATTTTCTTTGTATCAAACTGGATTTAATTTTTGCAGGGTCAGCCTATTCCGTCACAACGTACTCGAGCGAGACCCGAGGCTTGGAGGGAGCTGTCCAAGTCTGGCTCGAGGCGTCGCCGCACTACTTCTGGTTGCCTATTTAACGCTGCTCGGACCGAGACATTGGAGGGTTCAGGTTCTTCGTCAGAGGGCGCACAGAATGGTCGATGGGCCAAGGAGGCGGGACATCGGCTCCTTCGGTGGGTGGTAGGACGTACGAGTTTGGCTCGTCGTCGCAGCAGCCAAAGCAGCTTCAGGCTTTTTCGATTCAGTACCAGGGTGAGCCTGAGTTGACTGGTCTTGATTTGAGGTTCCCGCCTACTGACGAGTCTGAAGCTGGTTTTCCTCCGATGAATTTTTCGTTTGGCGCTGCAGTGCTTTCCTCCGAATTCTTTCAAGAGTCGAACTGCACTAGTTTTGTGCATAAATAGCACTTTAATCTGCCTAATTTTTTAAAATTTGAACAGATTAATTATTAATTATAGTCTTAGCTTTTCAACAAGTAATCACGTCCTTAGTCACTAAGAGTTTTAGCGATTTTACTTGTGAGTGGTGTCGATCTTTGACTGCTAAAGAGAGAAAAGAACTTGAATTTTTCACATGGGAGGTATTTATGGTATTAAGGGGGTAAAATTGTCATAGATTTTATTCATACCTCCTTAGAATATTGAGTTCTAGACACACATTGGTTTAGACTAGGCTATGATGAAATTAGCCCTTACCGGAAGAATTATTTGGTGCCATTCTAAGTTCCCTTCTTTAGATCTTGCGGTAATTCCTAGAGTGAGTGAGTATTATTATAAAGATTTCGAGAGCTTCTTTAATTTAAAAGACAGAGATCTAACAAATATTGTAAATGGTAGCGTAATTAATCTAAAAGAATTTGCACGCCACTACTTTAATAGACCGTATTCTGAGTCTTTTCATGTTTATAGAAGAAGGGCTTTTTACTTTTGTATCCATAACCAATATCTTCTCACTAGTGGTAGAAATAATGAGGGACAAGCAATTATAATATCTGTCTTGGAATAAACTGAATCTTGAAGAAATCCAATGCCATTAGTTGTTGGAGAGACTATGCTTAGTCTAGACAAACTAAAGAAAAATCCAAAATCACCTTTACGGGGCTCTCCAATTTTATTACAGGTAGAAAAAATAACATTTTTAATCACAGAAATCAAAAACATATTTTTTTATAGTAATACTAATTATTTGCATTGAATTTTTGCAGATGTGGCTAATAGAAAGACTAGAATTAATTAGTCCTTCTTACAATATTGAAAAATACAGTCCAAACTGCTTTGTAAGGCGAAGGAAGTTTTTGTCTATAAAGATGGGTTGCCATGAGTGGAGCAAAATATTTGCCTCTTGTAACTTTGCTATCAAATGGGTCATCCCATGGTGGAAAATTGAGAAGATGGTTGGTGTCAACAAGCAACCCTTCTACCGTCTTCCAACTTAACCAAGACGACTTTTTACTATCCCTGCAGGGTAAAAAGGTAGTACGGTCTCCTTCAAACAATTCCTTTTGTGGATCTTCGTCGTCCCTATGAATTCCCTAATTCTCAAGAAGTAGAGAGGTTTGACACATATTGGAATGCTAGGCCTTTATGGGAAGTGACTACCCAAAAGGTTTCTCCTTCCTTACCTAATAATGTGAAGAATTGGCTTCTTAATAAGCCTAAAAAGGACAAGAAGAAAGATCAAAGTAGAACCAATGTGAAGAATCGTCTGGGTGACAAGATAATTCCTGTTAAGGAAAGTTTAGGTGAAAGAGTTGAGTTGAAAAGACCTATGATGCCTAAGAAGAAGGACACTGCTAAGGGCAAAGAGAAAAGAAAAGCTGACGCTTTAGAAAAGAAAGTTTGGGTGGAAAAGAAACATGGTGTCCTAGTTAAAGGAGAAACTATTTAGTCCAAGATTGAATGTAGGTCCTTTAAAGGATGCCTACTAGCTAAAGTAATGGATGACGAGGAAGATGCTAACTAGAATTGGAAAAGAGAAAAGAAAGAAAAGAAAGATTCAAGCATTGCTTAACTTCGAATTTATTAGACTAATTTTTAATTTTTTTAGTCAATTTATTTTATTAAACTTTTATTTAAATTCCATCAATAATATAATTTTACTTTAATTTATTAATGAAATTTCAGCTTTTTAATTAAATTAACTTTTACATTTTTTTTATTAAAACAATGAAAACAACTTCAATTTTTTTTCCAAAAAATTTCTCGAGTACGGTAGTCGAAAATTTTCCAAAATACGCTGAAATTTTCCAAGATATTCGCAGAAAACTGGCGCTGCAATTTTTAGTTTGTCGCCTGACGCTTCTTTCGTCACCACGGGACAAGCTTCGTTTCCTTGTGTTGCAGTCTATCGTCTAGCGACAAAATTTTTATTTTGCGCTGATGTTGCGTCGTATTTTTTTTTTACGCTGGGATGCGAGATTTGTGAAAATTAAAGTGGCCGCGCACTGTAAAGGGTTGCCTATGTATCCTTTTCTAAGGAATCAGGTCAAACGTAGCTCGCTTGAGTGTCCTACTTATGTAATTATGAGTAGTACTTTTTAAGTTGGTCAAGGTTCGTCATGTTTGAGAACTCATTACCATCTAAATCTGTTAGTGTTGTCGCACCTCCTAACTTGATGGTTTTGACAATATATGGTCCGGACCAATTAGGCCTAAATTTTCCTCTTGGATCCAAAACATTTTTCCTTAGCGCTTTTAACACCAAGTCTCCAACTTTGATGTTTCTTGTCTTAACCTTGTTATTAAAATGTCTAGCCATACGGGTTTGATAGCATTTAATATGATTTAGAGCTTCTAGTCGCTTTTAATCGAGTAGAATTAGCCCTTCATATCTTGCCCTAGTCCATTCAACTTCATCGAGTTTACTTTCCAATACAATGCGTAGAGAAGGTATCTCTAGCTCTACAGGTTGTACGACATCCATTCCATAGACTAAGGAGAATGGCGTATTTCCTGTTGACGTACAATTTGACGTGCGATAACCCCAAAGTGCAAAATAGAGTTTGTCAGGCCAATCCTTGTAATATTTTTTCCATATTATCGATAATAGTCTTTAAATTTTTGTTATCCGCCTCAATTGCTCCATTTTCTCGAGGTCTATAAGGAGAAGAGTGATGGTGTTGAATACAATATTTTTATAGCAATTCATCACATTCTGCTTGAAAGTTAGTTCCATTGTCACTTATCATCTTATGTGGGACTCCATATTGATGACGTGGGGTGAACTAGGTCGTTGGACTAATCCTCCCTAAGCCAAAAAAAATTTATAAACACTTAACTAACCCAAATACAAGTATAGAGGTAAGTCAAGGGTAAAACCCAAAAGAACGGTAATGTCTAAGTGCTTTCAATTTGGGTGCCTAAGCTAGGTCGAAGACGAAGGAAAGGAGGTGACACTAACAACTACTTAAACGGAGAAACCAAACAAATAAAGTTCTAGGGATTAGGATTCACAAATAATAACAATGAACATAGAAAATTGGGATAGGAAGTTGACTAAGTCAAGCAATGTGAGGGAAGATCAATCATGCAACCAAAAGAGCATATCAAGCTATTCTCCTAGAGTTCTAACTAGCGTCAACTACGATAAACTCTAGCTAGGAAACGTTACAAGACACCTCAATCGTGTAAATGCAAGCCCCAAATCAATGGTTCGTATCAGTGTGAACTTACAATACAATCTAGTGTGAATAACTAGGGTGATCAAGCCTAAATTAAACATACACATGCACATAATCAATTAACCAATTTAATCACATCATCAACTCCATCAATTTATCCCAATCTACATCAATCCATCACATAATATAAGCTTCACCATCACCCTAGCAAGGAAACTACTCTAACAACATCATCAAATCAATAAACAACTAAAGGAATCAAGAATCAACAAAATATGAAGAACAATTACACTAATCAAAGATCAAAGATCAAAATCCAATCAAAACAAATCAAACAAACATGAATAAACTAATCAAAACAATAAATGAGATAGAGTTAGAAATGCTCATTGATAATAGAGAAGATCTCAATACAATTGTCACCATTGAAACTTCAATCTCTCAATCACCATTGAAATTCCTCACTTTATCTCTCTAAAATATACTCCTAAAACTAACCCTAAAACTAGAGAGAGAAGCTCTCAACTAAGCTAAAATTATGAACGAAATCTTATTATAAAACTTGCTTCTCTACTTTTTTCCAAAAATCGGGTTTACATAGAAATATATAGAGGCGCGAAAACACCAAGAACCGAGCACAAAATACATACGAAGTTGCGCCCGGGCAGCAAGGGAGGTGCGCCCACGCACGCAAGGGGTGCTCCCGCGCCACCCCTAGGTGCGGCCGCGCCTCCCTGTTGTGCGGCCGCGCCTACATGGGTTCCTTCGAGATTCTCGCGGCTTGGTGGGTTTGCTAAGGTCAAATGACTTATGATCTTGATGAACACTAGAAGTGGCAGTAGCTAATGCTCTTGATTAGTGGGAACACCACTTCTTAATGGTAGCACGACATGAGAGTGCAAGAGCCAAGACTTGGAATCTCCAATTCCTTGCATCTTGAGCTTTCCAAATGCCATGAGCTTGCTCCAAAAGCTTCCTCCACCTAAGTAGATCACCAATATCAAGACCCAAACCTCGTACAATAACTATAACCAGAAAAATAAAATAAATAAAGGAGAAAAGACTAGAAAACCAACGAAATACACAAAAGCTACAAAATAAGAGAGGAAAGGTAAAATTAAGAGTAAAAGCATAAAATAAAGCATTTATTGAGCAAGAAATCTATGAAAAGAGGATGAAATCAACCTAAATGCTCATCAAATGGGTGCCATCTATGACACTCATCAATAGACAAAAAATGTTCCTTTCGATAAAGAGTGCTACATGTTTTGAAGTTAGTTTAGCGTATGACTAAGCTTCAACCCACTTTGTTAAGTAATTGATTGCTACTAGAATATATTTGTGACCTACTGTCCTTGGAGGGGTAATTTTTTTAAATGTTATCAATTCCCCATGTTGAAAATGGCCATGGTGAAGTGTAGGTGTAAATTAGAGATGGAGGAACATGTTGCAAGTTAGAGTATATTTGGCATTTAGAGCATCTATTTATATATTGATGACATTACCTATTCATGGTAGTCCAATAATATCTTTCTCGCATTATCTTTTGGACTAGCATTTTGCCGTTAACATGAGTTCCACAAATGCGTTCGTGGACTATCCCCATGGCTCTTTGGGCTTCCTTTTTCCTTACACATAAGAGAGCTCGACCCTTAGGTGTCCTTTTGTGTAACTCGTTGTCTATGAGTATATATTGCAAATCCAAGAGTTTTAATGCTTGTTTTTCTCTTTTGTCAGCATGAGGAAAGTATTCACCTTTGGTGACATAGTTGGGTATGTCCGTATACAATGGTTTTTCTTCTTCTTCTTGGACCAGTTCATCGTCTTCTATGGCTTGAATGTAAGCCGGTTTATGCCTTTTCTCTATGGTTAAAGGCATTTTCTCGATTTCTGTAGGAACTCTAACCACTAAGGCAAGTCTTGCCAAGGCATCAGCAAATTGGTTTTCCTCTCTAGGTAGATATGTGTATTCTACCTTTCCCAATTATTTGGTGAGGGTTTCCAAATAAGTTTTGTAAGGGGCTAAACTTTCACTCCTTACTTTCTACCTTTTGGAGATTTGGTTGATAATCAAAGAAGAGTCTCCGAATATTCGAAGTTTCTTTACTCCCAATGCCAAAGCTTTTTCGAGGCCTACCACGTATGCTTCGTATTCTGCAGCGTTGTTGGTAACGTTGAAATCTAACTTGATGGAGGTTGGAACATGTTCTTCTTTAGGTGATACTAATAATACTCGAACGCCACATCCCTTTTGGTTTGAGGCTCAATCGAAGTATAAGGTCCAACTATCATCTTCTATGACCATCAAGTCTTCATCTGGAAATTTGTTGTCATGTATTAGCGTCGAATCTTCTATTCAAAAATATGCTAAGAAGTCCGAGACCACAGATCCTTTAATAGCCTTTTGAGGCAAGAACCTTACATCAAATTAGGCTAGGTTGATTATCCATCTTGATATGAGCCCATTCAGTGTAGATTTGTCGAATAAGTACTTGAGTGGATCCATTCGGGACACTACAAAGACTGTATTCATGCGCATGTGATGTCTCAACTTTGTTGTGGCCTACACCAATGTGAGGCACAATTTCTCAAGTGGTGTGTAGCATACTTCACACTTGAGCATTTTCTTTCTTAGGTGGTAGATTGCATTTTCTTTTCCTTCTACTTCTTGTGCAAGCATAGCCCCCATTGTCTCTTTGGTGACTGTTAAGTACAACCTAAGAAGAATCTCTGGAAGCCCTGGTGCTAATACGGGAGGATTTTCTAGATAGGCTTTGATCTTTTCAAAGGCTTTTTGACACTCATCGTCCCATATTACTAGCATATTCTTTTTGTTTTTCTTGAATATTGATTCACATATTGTTGTCAGTTTTGATACGCACCTACTTATGTATTGCAACCGGCCAATAAATCCTCGAATTTTTTTCTCGATTTTTGGCGGCGGCATTGACATATTTGCTTTTATCTTAGTTGGGTCTATCTCTACTCCTCTAGAGCTTATGACGTATCTCAAGAGTTTGCCTGTGGTGACTCCAAAAGCGCACTTGGATGAATTAAACCTCATGTTGTATTTCTTTAGTGTTTTGAAGATTTTCTTAAGGGTACTTGATGTCCTGGGTGATCTTTTGTTTTCACAATCATATCATCCATATAGACTTCAACCTCTTTGTGCATCATGTCATGGAGTAGGGCAGTTGCTGCTCGTTGGTAAGTGGCACCCGTGTTTTTCAACCCGAATGGCATTACCGTGTAACAGTAAGTACTTCAAGGTGTTATAAATGTTGTTTTCTCCATGTCTTCTTCCGCCATGAGAATCTTGTTGTACCCTACGTATCCATCCATAACAGAGAGAAGCGCGTGATTCGCTGTATTATCTACTAATATGTCGATGTGTGGTAAAGGGAAGTAGTCCTTTGGACTTGCCTTACTTAGGTCTCTATAGTCGGCACACATTGTTACCTTTCCATCCTTCTTTGGAACAGGGACAACATTTGCAACCCATTCGGGGTATTTGGATACCCTAATAAAACCGGCAATTATTTGCTTTTGAACTTCTTCTTTTATTTTAAGAGCTACGTCGGGTTTCATTCGACGCAACTTTTGTTTTACAGGTTTTATTCCTAGAATTAGTGGTATAGTGTGTTGAACTATTTCTCTGTTAATACCTAGCATATCTTCATATGACCAAGCAAATAAATCGATAAATTTTTTATGTATATTGATTAAATCGGTTCTTTCATCTTCATTTAGTGTTAGTCCGATTTTAACTTCTCTTTTAATAGTCGGATCATTTGAGATATCAACCATTTCAGTATCCTCAATTAAGAGTGTTTTATTTTCAAGTGTTTCCATTTCTTTAATGATTTATTTGTCATTTTCATTGTTAGTTAAGCAATGCTCGTCATCTTGGGTTAGAGAATAACACGAGGAGTAAGAGGAAGAAGACATAATATTAAACTTGAAAATCACTACATCAAATAAGGAAATTTCCTATGGGACTTGATTACTAACTATCCTAGGAGTATGAGCTAAAATAGAAGAGGGATAAAGTGCTACAACTAAGGACTTAGAAGACTCGATAGGAGAAGACTCTGACGAAGACTCTTCAAACATTGGTCCTTGTCCTATTGTTATGGAGATCTTCTTTCCACTCGGAGTAGTCACCTTGACTGTTTTGCGCCATCCTTGCACTAAACCCTTTGCTGGAGTGATGAGCTTAGAGGGGTCAAAGTTTTCACTTTATAGGACTGTTTGAATGAGCGAGAAGTTGTCCTTTATCTATTTTGGCTCATTATTCTCGCGCCCAAAGAGGAGTCCCATGACATTAAAGTCATAGCATGGGGGTGCTTTCTCCTTGTGGATAGGAGTTGGGATCTCATCTAAAAAGCAGCAATCTAGAAAGATTTCAAACCTAGGTTGCCTTATTCCTTTACAATGAAGGGTTCAGTGATTTCATGGCATGGATAGTCCTCTCCTTCTCTTATAAATTGCATGTTGAGAGTAAGGGGATATTGGTCCATTGGGATTTCTTTCTTTTGGGTACGAGCGTTCCTAGGCACCTTGGACTTTTCCTAGGCTCGCTTTAGATCTTCTAGAGTTGGTTCGAATCCAAGTCTGAAAGTATCTAATTTAGGGAGGCCAAGTAGTTCCATTTGTTTCGCTATCTCCTTTTTCTTTCCAAGAGTCATTCCAGGAAAGTGTCCCTGTTTTCCGAGAATAACATTTATTGTCATATTACAGTGGAGGTCATAACAAAGAGGGGTCCTTTCATCTTCCTCAATTAAGGAGACTACCTCATTAAAGCCCCAAAAATCTTTATCATTCTCATCGTGCCCCAAATTAATAATCGGATTTTCAACAGCTTTGATTCTCATAGGTGAAGCATTGATTGTAATAGGACTCCCTCCAACTATAGCCTTTACCTATTGATGAAGGGATGAAGGGACGGCCTTAAGGTCATAAAGCCAAGGGCGTCGCAAGAGTAGGTTGAAGGAAGCTTTAATATCCAGTACTTGGAAGGTAAGTGGCATGTTCTATCGCTCCCGCCGTTACTGAAAGGAATGGTGTCCTTCGAACAAGTGTACTATTCTGTTAGTGGGTTCAGAAATTATTAGAAAGCTAATATATACAGTAAGGTCAAGTGATCGGAATGCCTGGGTGGAGGCCGCTTCCGATCAGTAATATTAATGCATAATTAATATTACATCTTAATCTTGACTGAACCCTTCGGGTCACACCCAAGCAACTAACGAACCAAAGAGACTAATTAATTATGAATTAATTAAAAAGTCAACCGAGTAATTAATATTTACACGTCGGGAATTCGAGCTTAGAGCTTCGAAACCGAACGTTGGAAGTTGAGTCGGAAAATAATAAAGACGAGACATGAAAATAATAATAAATCAAAAAAGACCAAAATACCCCTATTATCGGAATGCCTCGAGCAACCCGAGTGCTAGGGGCATGGTGGATAGCATTGTAATACTAGGAACAGCCAAGTGTGTGCTAGCATTGCTCAGACGCTGCCTTGTGCGCGCATTGGCTAGCAGTCATGCCGCAATAAGCTGCAGCAGCTAGCAGCAGCATGGCTAGGCCATTGCGCGCATGCTAGCGCTGCTGAGCCTGCTGGGCAGCCGCGGCAAGGCAGCCCACCTTGGGTACCTTGGTGCCCAAGTGTGGGTGCCACGTGGCGCGAATTGAGAGGAGCTTGAAGGGGTGTGTTGGCCGGTTTTTGGAGAGGGAGAGGGGAGCAAGTTTGGTCCCCCCCCCCTCCTCCAAATGGTCCTCACATAACCTCTCACTTGAGCTTGACACTTGTTGATTTAAAATAAAATGGAAAATCAAATTCTCCCACATTGATGGGAGAGCTTTTCAATCTCTTATTTTCCCTATAAATACCCAAGTTGGGGTATTGGGAATATTACATGAGTGAGAGTTGAAAAAGGCATCACCATTGTGAAAACCTTTGAACTCACTAATCACTCGGGTTTTTGGTCGGGCCTTGCTAACTCCAAGGCATTGGACCATTTTCAGTGGTCGGGTTGTGGGTGGACTATCGTTTGAGGCAGTCGTATTTTCGAGGCTTGCTTTCGAAGTAAGAACCCGTTCCGTTTGGGCGAAGCACGCTCCAAAGGTGATTATCTTGTCTTAATCTTTTGATTAATTTATTTATGTTTATTGTTTTATTTATTGCTAGTGCGGTCTTGGTTTTGGGTTTGTTTCCGCAGTGAGTCAGACTCACCAAACCCCAACAGTTACGTTCATGGTAATTTTTCTAAGTGCTTGGCGGCGAGTATTGTCGTAGGCTCTTATTCCTTGCGTTGATGGGGTTAAATCTTCATCCCTTATTCCTAGCATCCTTGCAGTTCTAAGTGGACAAACATTGATTGTTGATCCATTATCTACAAGAGTTATTGGGACATTCATTCTCTTGCATACTACTTTGAGGGTTAGAGCCTTGTAATGTTTTCCACCTTCCAGAGGTAGATCTTTGTTAGAAAAGGTGATCAAGTTGATGGGACTAGGTACATCACTCGTGAGAAAGTTAGCCAAACCCTTAGGAGTGGTTTCAGAGTCTATCCTTATCTTGTCCAAGGCATTCATTACTGCCAACCTATGTTCTCGGGATGTAGCTAGAAGTTTCCATACATTCATCTCGACCTTGGTCTTCTTAAATTGCTTGACAACATCGTTGTCTTCTATAATTGGTTTGGGAACTTGTTGAGCAGTAGGAATTGGTTATGTGGTTATGAAAGGTTGATTTCTCCCAGATCTTGTGAGAACATCTATGGGTGAATTTTCTTCATCCCAAAAGTCACTTACTGGATATATTATTGAAAGTGGAGGTTCTTCCATATCCTTGAGATAGACGTCCTCGTCATCGCTGTCCCAAACCCCATTGATGTTAGAATCTTGTTCTTGTGGAATTTGGACTAGCTTCTTATTATCAATCAACTTTTGAATTAAATCTTTAAATTTCCCGTCAAAAAAAATTGTTCAAATTTAAAGCAATTCTCGACGGTATGTCCCCCTGATTGATGATATGGACAGTAGGGTTAATATCTGTCCTCTTTAATGATTCAAATGGTCTCGGTTCGAGAGGTTTAACCTTACCATTCTCGGAGAGATTTTAAACATGTTAGCATAGGAAGTCCCAATTGGAGTGTAAGGCTTATTACTCTTCTTGTGTGTGTCAATTACTTGGAGAGAAAATGGTTTCTTCTCCATGGGTGGAACTTTGACATGTTTCCTATGGACCATCTTTTCTTGTTTCTCTGCGAACTCGAAAGCTTCACATAACAAGTCTACTCCTTCCCACATTGATCGTATAAGAATCCATACTTCTTCTCTAGTTGCGAGTTATTGTCCGGAAGGGAAATCACTCATGGCATTGAAATAAATTTCCTCCTCTTCTTCGATAGCTTGAATTTCTTCTACTGGTTTGATGAGGGATGAGCAGTCAACATGGTCTTTCTCATCAGTAATAGCTAAAGAACCAAAAAGTGGTGCTATATTGATACTTGGCTTCTTGCTTGCAGGGGGCAATGGGAGTTTTTTATTATCAATTAAGTCTCGGATAGATTCCTTAAGCTTCCAACAGTTCTAAGTGAGATGGCCCCTACCATGATGATACTTACAATGTGTGTTGGGATTCCAGTTAGCTGTCCTCTTTTAGACAGGTGGATCTCCAAACGGTCCAATGGGAGTTATAAGACCTTTTGCATGTAATCGGTCAAATGTGGTGTCATAACTCATAACTATAGGAGTAAAGTTCCTCCTAAATGGTTTCTTTTGTCCTTGATTGTTCATGGCAAGGACTTCACTCAAATTAAAGGTGCTAACATTGTTTGAGTGGGTGGTTTTGGATGAATAAGGATTGTCGTTCTTCTTACATTTCCAGCCACTGTTAGAGTTATTATTATTAGCAGCTTATTGTTTAGCATGGCCGTCTTCAATGTTAATTCCAATGTCATAGACGGCCTTGAAGGTATGCAAGTTGTTTTGATATTGAAGATGTTTGGAGTAATTTTCTTGGAGGTTCTTAATGAACATCATCACAAATTCCTTGTCACTAGGTACCTCAATCCTCCTAGAGGAAGTTTCACTCCATTTATTAAAGAAAGAAGTGAAACCTTCATTCTCTTTTTTCTTAAGTATTACAAGTTCTCTATGATAAGTTTCAACTTGAATATTACATTTATACCTTTCAATGAAAGCGTTTACAATAGATTCCCAAGAAGAGTTTGTCTTTTTCAAGGGAAAAGAACCATTGTTGACAAACTGTTTCAAGAGATAAAGAAAACAAAGAATGAAAGACTTTCCTATCAATCCCCTTAATGTTCATTATTGTCTCGAAAGCTCTTAAGTGAAAATAAGGGTTATCTGTTGCCTTGAATTTAGGGATGTCGTAGGCATTGAACTTTTGCGGAAGAAGCTCCTTGTCCATCGAGACCCCTTGCGAGCTAATGCCCTGGAATCTGTAGTCATTGGATATTTTTCTCAAGCTTTCTTACATGAGCTCCATTTGTTGTTGTTTCACAGGGTCATTGATTAGGAGGGTTAAAGCCTTCAACACCTCACTAACGCTAGCCATTTGGTTCTTAAGCTCATTGACTTCTTTTTGACTCGCCATTATCTTCTTAGCTTTTCTTTTCCGACTGACTGGTTTATTAAAAAGTTTAACTTGAACGAAGAGGTTGTCCGTGATTAAACGCCCTTTTTTTCTTGACCATGCACTGTAAATTAAACCATTTTATTTGTTTTAATGACTTAACTCAAATTGAATTTGACTTTATTGGTTTATGAAAAGAAAAAAAAAGGGAAAAAATAGGCAAAAATAGGGTACATATTTTTGGGAATCAAGTATGTGCGTTCAAACAAATTTGGTTTTATTGGAGGATTAATATCCGACTTTCACCCCTAAAAAATATGACAGAAAACACGCGCATACAACACTCTCTAGACATGGTCAAAATGTACATACATATTAGTGTGTTCTTTATTTGTGAGTGCAAGTGACATGCTTTGACTCTTGTGTATAACCATGGAATTAAGTGCTTGATATGAAATAACCAACAAAACCCAAGAAAAAGGGAGGAGAAATCGAGTAACAACAAGTTCAAACCAACAAAAATAAGGCAAACCTATCTCAAAATCACCAAGATAATGAAAATAAGGGTCTTAATCAAAGCCAACACCAATTAAGGCTAGGTTTAAGGTGTAACCACAAAGATTACAAGGTTGCAATCACAAAGAAAGCAACATAATAAAAATATTATGGAAGAGAGAGAAAGTTTCTTTGATTACAAAACTAATTAAAGTTCAACATTAATTAAAAATGCAAAACGTCTTAAAATAACTTAAATATTTTGCACAAGTTGACAAGAAAATGGGAAAAGGTTCGGCCGAACTAAGAGTAAGTTCGGTCAAACTTGTGGATAGGTTCGGCCGAACCTAGGGATGGTTTGGTCGAACTGTCCTGCTCTTGGTTTGGTCGAACCTTTGGAGTTTGACCACTGCTAAAAAACTGGCAAAATCGGGTTTGAAACTGATAAAATGGTTCGGTCGAACTTCCTAGGCTCGGCCGAAACTCTTCAATTCTTCTTTTCTTCAAGTGTGATTATGGTTAGTCCCGAAAGGTGACCTCCAAGGAGCTTGGTCCGACTTCGTGTCACGACACGTGGTAAGTCTTCAACTCTATCTTTTGCCTCAAAGCTCAACTCCTCTTGAGGGATACTAGGAAACAAGTCAAGTGGTAGGCAGGGATTAAAATCATACACTACTTCAAATGGTATTTTCCTGGTAGCTATGCAATGAGAGCGGTTGTAAGCAAATTCACGGTCCGACACAACACTTTTTGGAATGCCATGAAGCTTCACCAGTTCTCTAAAGAACAAGGTAGCTACATGAAAAGCGTCATCGGTCTTGTGGCAAGGAATGAAGTGAGCCATCTTACTAAACGATCAACCACAACAAACACGGAATCATTTTGCCTTTGAGTGCGAGGAAGAGCAACCACAAAATCCATACTAAGATCATCCGAAGGGTGACTAGGGACCGAATGAGGAGAGTAGAGTCCTTCACTGAATTGACTCTTAGCCTTGTGACAAGCCCCACAACGAGCTATCACATCTTGAACATCACGAAACATCTTGGGCCAATAAAATTCTCTTGAAGACTGTCATATGTTTTTGCAACCCCAAAGTGTTCAGCTAGTCCTCCTTGATGAGCTTCCTTAATAAGCAGCTGTCGATGAGAGCATTTCGGAACACAAAGCTTGTTTCCCTTGAAAAGGAAACCCTCTTAAACCATGAAAGAGCCATCGACCCCTTCCTCACACTTCTTCATCAACCCACCAAAATCCTCATCATTGCGATACAGCTCTTTAAGCAACTCAAACCCTAAAAACTTTGCATCAAGAATAGTGATCATACAATGCCTCCTAGAAAGAGCATCGGCAACAACATTGCTCTTCTCTTCCTTGTACATGGAAGAGAAAGTGAATGATTGGAGGAATTCAACCCATTTGGCATGCCTTGCATTTAGTTTATGAGAAACATTGATATACTTGAGAGATTCATGATTAGAGTGTAGCACAAATGGTCTAGGCCTCAAGTAATGCGACCAATGATCAAGAGCTTTTACAATAGAATAGAACTCCTTGTCATAGGTACTATATCTCAATCTTGCTCCACCAAGCTTCTCACTAAAATAGGCAACGGGTCTCCCTCCTTGCACAAGAACTGCTCCAACTCCAACCCCACTAGCATCACATTCAACTTCAAAGGGTTGATCAAAATTCAGAAGAGCTAAGATTGAAGCCTCACACAACTTCTTCTTGAGGGTCTCAAAAGCCCTTTGAGGCAATGATGTCTACTCAAAAATACCCTTCTTCATGCATTCGGTTACCGGGGCCAAAATAGTGCTAAAATTCTTCACAAATTTTCGATAGAAGGAAGCTAGACCATGGAAGCTCCTAACTTTAGTGAGAGTAATAGGAGTAGGGTAGATTGAATGGCCTCCACTTTACTAAGGTCCATTGAGATCCGTACATTCGAAATCACAAAACCAAGAAAACAATATTATCCACCATAAAAGTACATTTTTCCAACTTGGAAAAAAGTCGCCTACTTCTTAATATTTCAAATACTTGCCTTAAATGTTTAACGATTAAGTTCACATTTGTTATAAACAAGTATGTCATCAAAATAAACAACAACAAATTTACCAATGAAAGGGCGAAGTACCTCATTCATGAGCCTCATAAAAGTGCTAGGAGCATTAGAGAGCCCAAATGGCATAACTAGTACTCATACAAGCCTTGATGTGTCTTGAAAGCGGTCTTCCACTCATCTCCTTCACGCATACAAATTTGATGGTACCCCATCCTCAAGTCAATCTTCGAAAATACCTTGGAACCATGTAACTTATCAAGCATATCATCAAGTCGGGGAATAGGGAAGCGATACTTGATGGTGATGTTATTAATGACCCTACTATCCACACACATCCTCCATGTACCATCCTTTTTCGGAATCAAAAGAGCCGGAACCGAACAAGGGCTAAGTAATTCCCTCACAAATCCTCTTTCAATTAACTCACCAACTTGTCATTGAAGCTCTCTTGCTTCATTGGGGGTACACCTATAAGACGGTCTATTAGGGATTTGTGATCCGAGAATAAGATCGATTTGATTCTCAATTCCCCTAATAGGTGGAAAACCGGGGGGAAGATTATCGGGAAAAACATCATGGTTCTGAACACATACTTCCTTGACAAGGGGGTGGATAGGGTTCTCTCGCTCACTCTCTTGTGTTTCCCTAAGAAGATAAATAAAGACAAGGTTTCCTTGATTTATCTCCTTCCCCATCTCATTTTCCCTAATGAGAAGGTTCTCTTTTATTGTGTTTCCCGTACCCAAGGGTTCTTTGTGTTTGATGGTGGGGGACAAGGGGTTGAGTACAATCTTCTTATCCATCATGAATGAATAACTGTTCTTTCTTCCATCATGCATTACATCTCTATCAAATTTCAAAGATTTACCAATTAATACATGACAAGCATCCATAGGAAATACATCACAAAGCACCTCATCCTTATATAGCTTGCCAATTGAGAAAGAAAGAATAGTTTGTTTCGTTACCTTCACCTCATTGTGATTGTTAAGCCATTAAAGCTTATAGGGTGTAGGATGATCGATAGTTTCAAGATTGAGCTTGCTAACCAATGTTGTTGAAGCCATATTAGTGCAAGAGCCACTATTAATGATAAGGTTGCAAACTCGATCTTTAGTGGTGCAACGAGTTTGGAAGATGTTTTCCCTTTTCTCTTCTGCCAAAGGGGTAGAAATGGAGTGAAGTGCCCTCCTCACAACAAGGATTTGACCCTCAACGGCTTCAACTAGAATCTCATCCTCTTCATCATAGCTCTACTATTTGAACACTCATTAGAAAAATGTCCATAACCCCTACACTTGTATCAAGTCATCCGATTGCTCATCTTGTTGTGATCATCTTTGCTAGAAGACTGCATGGGAGCCATGCCTTTGTCATCCTTTGAAATGGGATTGCTTGTCTCACCCTTTGGAGCAAAAGAACTCTTGAAGGTAATCTTAGTATACCTACTAACACTACTCACCTTGTCATACTTCTCAAACTTCAAAGCTTTTTCACCACTTGATCAAAACTTCCATGGGCATACACATCAACCTTTTGCCCAAGCTTTCTTTCAAGACCACCAATATACCTAGCAATCTTATGCTCCGGTGCTTCTTCAATTCCACTCATGATAAAAATTTTCTCAAAATCCCTAGTATACTTCTCTACCGACATAGTTCCTTGCTTAAGAGAGTTCAATTTAAGATAAGCATCTTGCATATAATCTTTAGGCACAAAGGCCTTGTTCATATGTTTCATTAATTTCTCCCAAGAAGTGACTTTTGATTATCCATCTTTCCTCCTACGATTCTTTACGTCCTCATACCACAAAGAAGCATGTTTTTTTAGTTTAATGGTGGTCAATTTAAAACGTTTTTCATCATTATAGCCCTTATATTCAAACACATTCTCCATACTTCTAACCCAATCAAGAAATTCATTAGGATCAAGATTACCTTCAAAGTCCGGAAATTCCAACTTGATATCTCGGTCGCGGTTGTCCTCATGGTGTCGTTGGCGGTGTTCCCTACTCCGAAGAGGAGAATGAGATTCATCTTCTCCACTAGGGCTTCTCCTTCTACTACGAGTTCTTCTAGTCTCCAAAACCTCAAGAAGTCTATCAAATTTCCTTTCAAGAGCATCCAATCTAGTATGTTCATTGTAACTTTCATCATCTTCATAATAGTATCTATCACCCATGTTTCAAGATATAAAGCTTGTATTTTTTAGATAAATTTCAAATTATGTGGGAAAAGATGAGATCTTTTGAGAGGGGGAAAGAGAAATTCAAAAAGGTAGGATCTTTATTGCCTAATAAGTTGGCTCTGATACCAAATGATTTGAAATAACAAAAAAAAACCAAGAAAAAGAGTGGAGAAATCAAGTAACAACAAGTTCAAACCAACAAAAATAAGGCAAACCTATCTCAAAATCACCAAGATAATGAATATAGGGGTCTTAATCAAAGCCAACACCAAGTAAAGCTAGGATTACGGTGTAACCATAAATATTACAAGGAAGCAATCACAAAGAAAGCAAGATAATCATAAAGACTATGGCAGAGAGAGAAAGTCTCTTTGATTACAAAATCAAGCAAAGTTCAACATTAATTAAAAATGCAAAACGTCTTTAAATAACTTAAATAGGTCGCACGAGTTGATAAGAAAACTAGAAAAGGTTCAACCGAACTAAGGGTAAGTTCGGTCGAACTTGTGGGTAGGTTCGGTCAAACCTTTGGAGTTCGACCACTGCTGTAAAACTGACAAAATCGGGTTTGAAACTGACAAAATGGTTTGGTCGGACTTCCTAGGTTCGGCTGAACCTCTTCAATTCTTCTTTTCTTCAAGTGTGATGATGGTTAGTCCCGAAAGGTTACCTCCAAGGAGCTTGGCCCGACTTCGTATCACGACACGTGGCAAGTCTTCCACTTCTTTCACTAAGTTCCATTCACCCGCGTTAGTGCTGATACTCAATTAAGGACTAAATATGACTACTGCCATTAATCAAATGACCAAATCGATTAATGAACTGTTTAATTAGACTTGTCGTGATGACTCGATCAAGAAATTGAACTGTCGACGCACCATGCGGTGTAGTGCTAGACGACAAGGTTGTCGGCCGGCGTTGCACATTTTTGCGCCATTGCTGGAACATCAATCTGGGACTATTTTTAGTATTTTTACTCTATAGGGACAGGCCTAAAGTCGTACTAAGTCAGTTTGATTAATTTATTAGCCTTTAATTACTCAAATTAATTAATTAATTAATTAGGCAAAGTCCTTTTAGTCAATAATTAGCTTATTTATTCTTAATCACAAGTCAAACAAAAGGTTAGGAAAAATAAATAGAGTATGCACAGCAAATAATGTACAATTTGTCAAGTAGGCACAATATGATGCAATGAGTTTACAACCTAACCATGACTCTAGTACTCTAAAGTTGGGGACATGTGTTAGTCAAAGAGGGTCCATAATTATGAGTCCAGACGCACCGCGCGGAAGCCTTACCTTTGGAAGGGTTGGCGCGTGTGGATGGGACCCCGCGAGTTAAACTCGCTTCCATGGTTTGGTGAATTCAACATTATCGGATGTACCCTTCGTTGCCAGGGGCGTTCGATTGGCTAGATGGAGCATGAATTCTCTGAGGGTTATGTCAATATGTAGAACCCATATGGGATTCATAAAAGAGAAAGAAACTCAATCAAGAATTAGAATCGAGCCAATATTGCTAGAACTAGTCAAAACAAGAAGCTAGAGTTCTGGCTCGGTATTGAAAGAAATTGGCGCTAGACAACATAGTCTGTCGCTAGAAAATAGCTCCGTCGCTAGGTGACAAAATTGTCGCCAGGTGACGGGGCCATTTTTCAGGCAACCAACGCTGTTTTCTAGGCGCTAGTTCCCACATGCCTTAATAGCTTTCGGTATTCTTAGAATTTTCCAGTTTTCGCAATATCATTTCGATTCTAGTTGCGAAAGATATTTCTCAAATTTCCTACGTGTAAAAATCCTATGTTTTTGACTCATTACGGATGGTCTTTCCAATGACAAAATTTTTTATGCTTTTGCAAATAATGTTCATAAAAATTACGCCAATGAAATACTTAGAACTTTTCGAGTCTCATCCACTCATTCTAAATCATTGCCAAAATAAATTTCAGGAATTCAAATAGAAATCCTCTCCAGTGGAGTCGCCAAAAACTGTAGGGAATATTTCAAGCATTACCCCAAACTTGAACCTCACTATGATCATACCTTAAGAATGGTGGCGTCCAAAGGAAAAGAAACTAGAGAAAAAGAGTCGCCAACAAGTTTTAGGAACTTGTAAATCGTTCACAGGGTGAAGGTTACGCCCCTCAACGATTCAGGAGATCGTCAACTCCAATAGGTCTGAAACCAAGACAGGAAGTTTGGGGATGAAGATACAAATCCAATCTAAAAGAGAAAGAACATTCCCTAAAAATAGGCCTCTACTTTATTCTTCTCGTATTCATGTGCGCTTTTTGACTAACATGCAATCAATAGAATTACCCTAAACCGTTTTAATCTATGTTGGTTGAATATTAATGCACAAATAAATCTATTATTGGCAATCACGTCAATTATAATCAAATTAACCTAAACAAGATTATTAATTATCTTATTAAGCGTGATTATAAATACAAATTCCCTTTAAACATGCATAAAAGGTGTGATAAAGCAATAACAATAATAATCTAGCAACATAATAATCATCAAATTATAATAATAATAATAATAATAATAATAATAAAATTAATCATAATAACAATAATTAAAATAATCATGATCATAACAATATCATCATTAAAGCTTTATAATAATAGAAAGATCCTAGGCATGATACTAAAAATTAATAACAAACCCTATCATGTCACTAAAAATTAAACAAAATCAAAACTTTAGCCTTAACATGATACTAACATGAATATTAGGAAAGAAAATAGGAAGCATTATTAAAATCATCATTTATATAAGAAACGTATTCATTACCCTGAACAAGATACTAGGAAGCAATAAAACATCCTAATATGATATTAGGAATCAAAATAATAATCTAAACATGATTTCTATATCCAAATATCAATTAAACAATTAAAGCACTTACTTGGATGCCTCGTATCTCATTCTAATAAAAAAATACACACGGTGGTAAATTCAAGGAAAATATAAAACAAACAATTAAATTAAATAATTGAAATAGAGATTTGAAACCAAACTCTTAGATTTGTCAAACCTTTCACGTTTAGGGCGAAGGCAACTTTGAACTTGGCTAGGTGTGTCTAGTGCTAATATATGAAGAACTGTGTTTGTAAAAGTCTAAGCTAGAAAGAGAGAGAGAGAAAAGAGAATTAGAGAATTCAGGTTATTGAAAAACGGAGGTCCAAGGACCCTATTTAGTCCGGAATCGGTAGTAAAGAATCAGAGTTTGATAAGGAATAAAACACGCTTCTATCACCAGCGATAGGGCTCGTCGCCAGGCGACAAGCTTCGTTGTCGCCAGGCGACGAACTTGTCGTTTGACAATGCAGAAGGTTTTCCATGTGTTTTCAACGCGGAATCTATTTTTCAATAAAATTAAGTCGTAAAATCCGTATGAAGGGTCATCTGACAAGTGGACCAATCAGGTTCCGCCATCTGACAAGTGGACCAATCAGGTTCCGCCATGTGTCCGTCACATGGGCCAATAGGAGCCTGCCACGTGTCAAGCAATGATCCGTCCACTATGGACCAATTACGACACGACACGTGTCCTTCCCATGACACCTGGGATAACCGGTCACCTAGGCCCAACTTCCGTGGGAAGCCCAATCAGCCCAAGGTTAACCTAAACCTAGATTGGCACGTTTCCCGAGGTTATAAATACCTCCCTTAATCCTCATTAAGGGAGATTACGCAGATTACACACATTAAACTCTCTCACCTAGAGAGACCCAATCACTTTAATTTCCGCATTAATTACTCCTTAATCAAGTACTAACTTGACCGTCGGGGGCAGATCTCCAATCATCCGGAGCATCCGTTTGTTTTGCAAGTACAAGCGTCCGGTTCTAGTCTCGGAATATCAGAAAACCCCGAAACATCTTGGCGCCGTCTGTGGGGAGAGTACTTCTGAGATGGCATCCACGTTTGTACCGGCTCTTGAAGAGAGACGTCCCCTGGACGACCCTCTAGTTCAGTCGGACCACGATACTGAGAATGAATTTGAAGTTGAAGCTCACACAGCTTCAGACAGGACCCTAAGGGCCCGACGTACCCGTCATACCGAAAGGAGGGAACGGGAAAATCTTCATACAGGAAGCGAGCCAGCAGGCGCACCGCCTGTTCGGCAGCAGCCGACTGATGGGTCTGCTCCCATCATAAGGAACGAACTCATGACCTTCATGAGGGACATCAAGGGAGAAATTCAAGAGTTGATCAACAAGAAGTCGCCTGCTCTGGACAAGGAGCAGTCGCCTAAGAAACCCTCCACTTCACGGAAGAAGAAGCCAGTTCAAGGGCGAGAGGCGACCCCTCATCCTAAATCTAGGAAGTGGGAGCCACCTGCCCTTGATTTCACAAAATACCGTTTTCCTACTCCAGGAAATAGGAAACCTGTTCGTCATATTCAGGCGGACGGGTCGAGGAAAACATACACAGACGCTCGGCTACTGCTAGAGCAGAAGAAGAGTGACCGATTGTCAGAGTCGGCCTCTACTTCAAACTTCCAAGACAGTCTGCGAAATACCTCGATGAGGCATACTCAGTCGTATCATGAGAGTCAGTCAGGCGACACCTCCCGTCAGTCTGGCTATCATAGCGACCAGGCGGTACCAAACTTACCGTTTGTACCGCAACAACAGTATTTTTTACAGCCACCTCCGTTTGGTGGACATGCAGCAAAAAATGTCCAACCTATGGACTGGCAGCTACGGTTGCTTAGACTTGGTGAACAGCCGTCGGCCTTCTCTAAGGAAATTACTGAAGCCGCTGAGCCGACCAAAGTGAAAAATGTATTAGTAGGCGCCTATGAAGACACTACTAACCCAGAAGACCATCTGGTGGCATTCACCAACCTGATGTACCTTCAAGGGTTGGATGATCCCACTTGGTGCAAGTGTTTCCCAGCGACTCTCAAAGGAATCGCACAAAAATGGTTCGGCAACCTGCCGACTGGTTGTGTAAATAACTTCAAGACGCTTGCTTACTTATTCACCTCCAACTTCGCCATGAACATCCCTGCGAAGAAGACGACCCTTGATTTAGGAAAAATTCAGCAGGGCGAGAAGGAGGGGCTTCGTTCTTACATCAGGCGGTTTAACCTGATGAGAATACATATTCAAGGGTTACTGGATGAAGTAGCCTATACTGACTTTTTCAAAGGTCTCAAAGACGGGTCGACCTTCAAATTTGATTTGGTCCGAAAGAGGGTGGCGACTCTTCAAGAGGCCTTGATTGAAGCGGAAGCTTATATACAGGCGACTGATCTTTGTAGTACGGTAAAAAAGTCAGACGGGAGAAGGTCCGACAAAAGAGAAGGACGACAGAAACAGTCGTCAAACAAAGACGAGAAGAGAAAAGAGGTCTGGGCGGCTGATTCCTCTAAACAGCCAGCCCAGAAAAAGAAAAAAGAATTCAAACCATACTCCCCAAAGTATGCGTTTAACAAGGATAGCCAATTTATCCTAAAGGAAATCAAGGGACGGATCTCAATTGAGAAGCCGGTCCCCATGAAGGGTTCTGCAAACAACCGGAACCAAGAAAAATTCTGTGATTATCATGAAGATGTTGGTCATCACACCAATGAATGCATCAGTCTCATGCGGTATCTGGACCGCCTGGCTGAGCAAGGTGATCTTGACACTTATGTCAAGAAATCTACGGGGAACACTTCCTCGAAAAAGCAGTCGGCCAAAAAGAATCAACAGGCCGACAGTTCCGATACAGATGATGCAGTCGTCTACACCATTGCAGGCGGCTTCTCAGGAGGCGGCCCCACTATTAGGGGCAACAAAGACAATATCAGACGGTTAGATGTAAATTCCGTTCACCAAGAACGGCCCTCCAAATATTCATTTCCTGAGATTGTCATCACTGAAGAAGATCTAGGAGGGGTAAGAGGGCCGCATGACGACCCTATCGTTATTGAATGTAAAGTGGCCAACCAGAGAGTTGGCTGAATCCTCATAGATACCGGAAGCTCCTCAGATCTAATCACTAGAAAATGTCTGTCGAAACTAAAATATCAGACTGATTGCATACATCCGGCATCCCACCCTTTAGTAGGGTTTGGAGGAGGAGTCGTCCACCCAGTGGGACGAGTGGATTTACCCATCCGATTAGGTGAAAAAGGGGAAGGACGACACATGGTAGTCCGGTTCCTGGTAGTAGAAGAACTCTCGGCCTACAACATGATTCTGGGACGACCAACCCTGAATAATTCCAAGGCTGTTATAATCCCATCTCTTATGTTGCTCAAGTTTGAGAGGGATAATGGAACAGTCGGGTCCCTAAGGGGAGATCAGAGGATGGCCCGAGAGTGCTATCTCTCGGATGTCAAGCCCACTGTTATGGCCACTATGTCGAGTGGTGGAAAAATAGACCTTGACAATGTCAAGGAGAGTGCGCCTGTTCAAGAAGCAGGCGGCAAGAAGAGAAAGGCATCCCAGACAGGGGCCGCAAGAAAAGACATAAAATAGCAATCATTAGCAGAGGAGCGGTCGGATGAATTCCACCCTCAGCCAGCTGGTGAGCATACGGACCTGATGTTAGATGACTCGCGTCCTGACAGAACAATCAAGGTTGGGACGACTGCTCTAAGGGACCTGGGTGACGACTTTCACAAACTATTGAAAGAATACAAGGACATCTTTGCATTCGAAGTCCATGAAATGCCAGGCATTAGTCGTGATCTGGCGGTACATAAACTGGCCGTGGATCCGAAAAAGAAGCCGGTACGGCAGAAGAAGCGGAACCATGGCAAAGAAAGAAGTCAGGCGGCAGCCGCCGAAGTTAAAAAATTACTTGATGCAGGGTTCATTCGGCAATGTTACTTCCCAGACTGGGTTGCAAATGTGGTGCTTGATAAAAAGCCGAATGGCATATGGCGAATGTGTGTAGACTACACAGACTTAAACAAGGCGTGCCCCAAAGACAGTTACCCTCTGCCTAAAATTGATAACCTGGTCGACTCAACAGCCGGCCATGCTTTGATGAGCTTTATAGACGCCTACTCTGGTTTCCATCAAATTCCTTTATGGGAGAAAGATCAGGAGAAGACGGCCTTCGTCACTGATCAGGGGTTATACTGTTACACGGTCATGCCATTTGGTCTTAAGAATGCCCCAGCCACTTTCCAGCGAATGATAAACACTGTGTTCTTTGATCAGATTGGGAGAAATGTCGAGGCATATATTGATGATATGATTGTCAAGTCTAAACTTCAGAAAGATCATCTGTCGGACCTCTGAGAAACTTTCGCCACACTCAGGCGGCACCATGTCATGCTCAATCCCAAGAAATGTGTCTTTGGAGTTGAGTCTGGGAAATTTCTCGGATTCCTTATCAATCAGAGAGGAATAGAGGCGAACCCTGAGAAGGTGCAGGCGGTCATCGACATGCAGTCCCATCGTACCATCCGAGAGGTTCAAAAGTTAACAGGTTGTCTGGCGGCCTTGGGAATATTTCTAAGCCGATCAGGCGACAAATGCCTATACTTTTTCATGGCAATTAAGAATAAGGCAAGGTTTGAATGGGGGCCGGATGCTGAGACGGCCTTCCAGAAATTGAAAGTTCACTTGCATTCCTTGCCGAGGCTGGTCAGCCCTTTGCCCAAAGAAGTACTCTACATGTACCTGGCCGTCTCTGATCATGCGTTAAGCGCTGTTCTCCTTGCTGAAAGAGACAGCTGTCAGCTCCCGGTCTACTTTGTCAGTCATGTACTGAAAAATGCCGAGTTGAGGTATCCCTTAGTGGAGAAATTTGGTCTTGCACTCTTCATGGCTGTTAAAAAATTGAAGCCCTACTTTTTGGCACATGCAGTCGTCGTGTATACAGACCAACCTATCAAGCGGTCACTGACCATCATGGAGTCGTCAGGCCGAATGATCAAATGGGCCATAGAAATACAGAGCCTCGAAGTTACTTTCGAGCCTAGAAAAGCAGTGAAGGGGCAAGCCTTTGCTGACTTTATTGTTGAGATGACTCGTCCTCCTGACTCTCAAGTTCCAGACCAAGTCTGGAAGGTATATGTGGACGGAAGCTCTACTTCAAATGGTTGTGGAGCAGGCGTCATATGTCAGTCGCCAGAGGGAGACAAGTACGAGTATGCTCTACGCTTCAGTTTTCAGGCCTGAAACAACGAGGCAGAATATGAAGCTTTACTAGCCGGAATCCGCATGTGCAAGGCGGCAGGGGCAAGAAAAATAGACGCCTGTTCCGATTCACAATTGATAGTGAGTCAGTACAATGGCGAATACGAAGCAACCCATCCGGCCATGATCAAATATTTACAGGCGGTCCGACAAGCAATCGGCTCCCTTGAGGATTTCCATCTGACCCAAGTGCCGAGATCAGAAAACAACCAGGCGGATGCACTGTCAAAATTAGCATCATCCGCCTCCTGTGATACTCCTCGAACTGTTTTTTGGGAAGTAATGGAGAAGAGAAGCATCGAGGAAGACCCTATTGGAATCCTAGACAGAAGCTTAACCTGGATGGATCCAATCAGGGCATATCTGACAAACGGTACCCTGCTGGATGATCATCAACAGGCGGCAGCACTGAAAAAAACGAGCAACCAGTTTTGAAATAATAAAGGGAGAACTTCACAAAAGGGGGTACCTTCAACCCTTCTTAAAGTGTGTTACTCCAGAAAAGGGGCGAGAGATACTAGATGATCTTCACTCTGGTTTTTGTGCTTCCCATATAGGTGGTAGGACACTTGCTCAACGGGCAAGGCGGCAGGGCTACTTTTGGCCTACTTAAGAAGCAGATGCAATGGAGATGGTGAAAAAATGTGACAAGTGCCAAAGGTTTGGCAAGCTAATTCACCGTCCGGCTACTGACCTCACTACCATTCATAGCCCACTACCGTTTTCTAAGTGGGGCATGGATATTCTGGGTCCATATACGCTTGCTACAGGCGGAAGGAGGTACATACTTGTTGCCGTTGACTACTTCACTAAATGGGTAGAGGCGGAGGCTGTAAAGGGAATCAAGACGAAGGATGTAATTTCATTCATTTGGAAAAATGTCATCACTCGGTTCAGGGTTCCCATGTCTATGGTTTTTGATAATGGTCCCCAATTTGAGACGCCTGTTCTCAAAAGCTGGTTGGGTGACCAAGGAATTGCACACTACTTTGCATCTGTCGGTCGTCCACAAGCAAACGACCAGGTAGATGTCTTTAATAAAATCATCTCAGACGGTCTCAAGAAAAAGATTGAACGAGCAGGCGGCCTATGGGCGGATGAATTACCACATGTTCTCCGGGCCATTAGGACGACTGAAAAAGGGGCGACTGGAGAAACTCCATTCCTACTAACTTATGGTGCGGAAGCTGTTCTTCCAATAGAACACTACGAGCCGACTCTTCGAGTAATGCTATATGACGAAGAGGCAAACTGGGAAGCCATGCGCCTGGCATTAGACTCACTTCCTGAAAGGAGGGGTAATGCTGTCTTGCGCTATGAAATTTACCGCCTGAGAATGACTAGATCATAGAACAAAAAAGTACACAGGCATCCACTCAAAGTGGGGGACTTTGTACTTAGAAAAATGGAAGTAGTTGGAAGGGCTAATGAGTCTGGCAAACTAACTCCCAACTGGGAAGGACCCTACCGAATCTGTGAAGAGGTCAGGGACGGTACCTACCTTCTGGAAACACCAGCCGGCCAACCGTTGCCTCGAACTTGGAATGCAGATAATCTTAAGAAATATTTCTTTTGAATGATATAAATAGTCAAGGGCTACTTAATAAAAGTTTGCATACTTAATATTCAATTTTGTACTAAGAGGGGCACGCCTACTAACAAACAGTCGGCTACTCTCCATACTCAGTTTTCATTTTTACTTAAGAGGGGCATGCCTACTGACAAACAGTCGGCTACTCTCCATGTTTATATTTTACTCTATCTTCAAAGCATGTCGTCTGTATCTTTAAAGTCGGCTACTCTCCATTGAGTATTTTACTCTATCTTTAGAGGGGCATGCCGCCTGTACCTTTACAGTCGGCTACTCTCCATTGAATATTTTACTCTATCACCATAGGGGCATGCCGTCTGGATATATAGTCGGCTACTCTCCATAGAAGAGGTCCGACTGGTTCCAAAGCACACAGCCAACCCCCTTATACTTAGCTAAAAATGATCAGGGCCTGGCCGACCCTGTGCCTAAACAGGCGGCTACCCTTCTCTTACTTAGCACCTACGTTCACCAAGAACTAACCAATTCTACAAGCCGAATGATCAGTCCAGGCGTCAAGCCAACTGATCCAATCTTTAAACTAATACGACCTGTCCCAACATCATAGCAGGCGTCCGGCGACATCCCTCCGGATGAAATTCGTCGCAGAGAGCAGCTCCCTTTTGGGTGGAACATTGCTCTATAAACTAATTACACGACACCTATGCGACTGTCCCCAAGGGCAACCACGTAGCCGTTTTTGAGACAAGGATAACTCTATCACTAACCAAACCAGTGGTAGCAGTTGGCATCTGAGTCAGATGACCGCCTGTATTAGTTTGGATAAATGCAGGGGGTACCTCTTGAGTTAATAGCCAACAAACATTGGCGAATCAAAAGGTTCAGCCGGTCTCCGCCGCCTGGTACCTTTACTACTCAAGCAGGAGTGACGGCGACTGAGTAACACCAAAGTTAACTCATAGTCACTCTCTCAAACTTTGTATGGAGCCTAAAAGGTATGAGTCGTCCGCCTGTTTTTAGCAAACAGGGGCTCTCAACCACTACTCCGGCTAAGTTAACAACCTATGAGTTAAAAGGCAACAAACATTGGCGAATAAAGGGGAACAACCGGTACCCAACGCTTGATACCTCTACTACTCAGTTACTTGGCGACTAGGTAACAATCATGTTTACCTGGTCACTCCTTAAAAATTTTAGTATGAAACTAAAAAGGTGTTCATACAGCACCTGTTCACACTAGATTAAATATGGCGGGGAACAGTTGGCCTAGACGGCCTAAAGTCTCTAGCCTAAAAACATGACAAGTAGGAAACCACTTTCCTACTTGGTTAATTTTAAAAAGGACAGAACCGCCTGCTTAAGGGGATCCAGTCTTTAAGATGGTTCGAATACCGATTGGATAAATGGCCGACTGATCATCTAGCCTGGACGTCCAGGGGTATAGGCGGCGTGACTAACTATCCGTACCTGTCTGCAACTATCGGCCATGTAAAACAGTCGGTATAGTGTACAATTGGATATCAGAATATTCAATACTTAAACAAATTTGAAGCAAAACAAAAAAAATTTATTAAAAAGAAGCCGGTCATTAAAGACCGGCAAAATATTCAGAGCCCCGGCCCCCTGGCCGGGTAAATACAAACAAACGGCACGCAGGCCGTGGAAAGAAGACATAAAGCTTAAGAAGGGGGCAGATCTTCAATATTAGCAGCTGCCGCCTGGTCAGCACTCTTCTTGCTGGACTCGGCTTCAGCTGCATCCTTCTTTGATGCATTACCCCTAAGCGGCACAAGCGCCACTACCGGCTGCTCCTCCTCCTCCAACGCCTCTTCCTCAGCAGCCGCCAGGATCTCTTGATTATATCTATCAGAACACTGGCGGTACGTTTTTTCCCATGAGGCAAAGTCGGCATTAGGGATGAGGCGGCCCCAAGTCATGCGCTGGATTTGAGCAGAGTCTTCCATCATCTCCCGGACCAGCTCTTTCTTTTCTTGCACGGCCTCTTCCGAGAGCTCCTGAGTAAGACTCTTCTCCTGGGTCACCAGGCGTAACTTTACGCTCGCCAAGGATTTCTCCAAGCTTTCGTATGAGGACATCTTTTGGCGAAGAGGTCTCAGCTCGGCCTTGAGGTTGTTGATGGTCGCCTCCAGCTCGCTATTCCTCTTCTGGGCCGCCTCTAACTGAGCCCAGATAGCGGCGGTAGCCTGCACCTGATAATAAAGAATATCAATGGTCAGAACTTCATTTTGGGCAATTTGAAACATTGCCTTATCATAGTCAGAGGCGGCCATAGCTTTTGCAGCCGTTACCTCTTTGTTCTTCCGGTCAAGCGGCTTGCGAAGGTCGTTCACTCGGAGCAGGGCCTAAGTAAAAAGGGGAACAAGCGTCAGTTTCCAAACAAAAAAGAAAATAGGCGTCCTGAAATTCAAATACTCAAAAATATGCTAAGTATACCTCAGCAAGGACCCCTGCAATCCCATTTAGGTCAAGGGTGCCGACACCCCTGACCGCCTCCCTTTCAACTGGAGGAACGGCCTTGATCATAGACTTGGCCACCTCGACCAAGTCACGCTCCTGAGGGCCGGCTGCATCAAGCATAAACAAACGGATTAGACCTAGTAAATAAGGGAGCAAGTCTAAAATTTACAAGGATAATTTCATACTTCTAGGTGGCCCGGCTGAAGTTTTAGAAGAAGTGGCCGGCTGCTTCTCAGCCGCCACATGTTTCCTGCAGAACCAAGAGAGCTCGCAACAGTCGTCCTCCGGGCCTTGGGGTCCGGCTGTTGGGAAGAAGAAGCTCTTGGAGCGCTTGTCTAAAAAAGAAGAAAAGAGTCAGTATATGTATAAACACAACTCCAAAAAGAGGGTGAAAGGTTCGAAGCCCACCAAGGGTGCCCCCTTGCTGCGGGAGTCGGTTGAAGAGTGTTGCATGATGGAGGCCCGCAACATGGCCGCCGCAGTCTTGGAGGCGGTAATTTTGCTCATGGCGTCCGCTGCAAAAATAAATAGCAAAGTTAATAAAAGTCATAACAAGAAATGCATGGAACAACAGAGTATTCGACAGGCCGGCTACCTCTTGAGAACCGACTGATGAGGCCACAGGCGGCCAAAAAGTACTCGTCATAGAGCCATTTGAAGCTCGGGACGCAGTGCAGGGGTACTTGCTCTCGTACCCCTAAAGTAGAGTTCACTTTCGACTCTACTTTGAAGAGTCCTTTATCTAGGATCTCTTTCTTAGCCTTGGGGGGAACAGGCGGCATGTTGCGGCCGCCTGCAAGAAGGGGCGGGTTCCTGTTCCACCTGTTGAAGCGCTTGTTCAGCTCTGTGTCTGAACTCTCAATGATAAGGAAGGTGCTCCGCCAGTCCTTCTATTTGTTTGCTTTACCTCTCGTCATGAGGTAGCCCCTGTGGCTCGTCAATTGATACCAGCCGGTACCGCCTGCCTTAGGGGTCCGGCTGAGGTAGTTCATGTGGGCGAAAGCCTCGAAGTTCGGCTCCACCCCGTGCAGTTCGCACCCGGCCACATAGCCGAGTACGTTGACCCAGGAGTTCGGGGCTAACTGCCATAACCCCAACTCGTACCCATCCAAGATCCGCTGAACAGCCGGATGTAGTGGGAAGCGCAGCCCAGCCTTTATGACCGCCTCGTAGCAGCCAAAGCAGGCGTCATCATAACTGGTACCAGCCGGCCAGACGACTGTGTCTTCTGGATCCGGCACGAACACTAAAAAGCTAGGGCCCATTGTGTGGTTTGCGATAAAGCTCTCCACTTTCTCTTGCATGGCTGTGATCCGGCCCCGAGGTACCGTGCAGTAGTAGGGGTATTTTGCTCTCGGTGAGAGGCGGATGGCTCCGCCCAATCGTCCCCCTTCTCAACTACGTGAGAAAGCCTCGCCTCTTGTAGGCGACTGTGTCCAGAGAAGCATGGCCAGAAGAGCTAGACTCGGAATCGTCCTCTGACGAGTCCGAAGAGGACGACTCCTCCCCTCTCCTGGAGGGGCCCGCCTCCTCTCCTTTAAAAGGAGCAGGAGAGAATGTAGAATTGTCAACTGTAAAATGGGAAGGGGTCACTTTGACTCCTCCCTCAGAACCGCCGGCTTTCAAGCCGCTTTGTTTCACTTCCACATCTGGAGCCTGGTCAGATGTTTCACTAATCGACACCCTGTGGGAGGAGCCGTCTGAGTTTGAGATCCTGGCAGTCTTTTTTGTTCTGGCCATCATGCTCTGCATAGACACAGATACAGTCGGACTTTGTATAAAGGGCAAAGATGGGTCCAGAAAAGGGTAGGTGACACTCCTAGTCCTAGATTCAGCCGTCCCCGATGACCGGCTGATCACTAACCTAGGTCGTGTCGTGTGCTTCCGTGGTGCCATTTCAAAAAAAGAATAAAGTAAAGAGAAAATTAAGAGTAAGAGAACCGACGGTTACCTGAACGAGTGACGATTGATGAAGTTCTGAAAATCCTTTGCAGTCGGCTTGTCAGAGCAGGCGGTAGGCAGAAAGGGTCCAAAATGTCAGAGCAAGTTCAGGGGTCCGAATGTTCTCTCACAAAGTTTTCTAGTGTGAAAATGACCGAAGTCAACACTCCTTTATATAGGCGAAGTGAGAAGGCGAAGGGTCACTTCCAGAATTCAAAATTTTGGCGGGAGAATCTCTCGGCCTCTCGCCGAGTGACACCTGTAGCAGGCCGTCGCCTGTTACAGGGCGATACCTGTCACAGGTAACACGCGACCAGTCACGTGCCACCTGTGAGGGGAAAATGATTAGGGGATTTTTCCCCACCAATTACCATCTGACAAGTGGACCAATCAGGTTCCGCCATGTGTCCGTCACATGGGCCAATAGGAGCCTGCCACGTGTCAAGCAATGATCCGTCCACTATGGACCAATTACGACACGACACGAGTCCTTCCCGTGACACCTGGGATAACCGGTCACCTAGGCCCAACTTCCGTGGGAAGCCCAATCAGCCCAAGGTTAACCTAAACCTAGATTGACACGTTTCCCGAGGTTATAAATACCTCCCTTAATCCTCATTAAGGGAGATTACGCAGATTACACACATTAAACTCTCTCACCTAGAGAGACCCAATCACTTTAATTTCCGCATTAATTACTCCTTAATCAAGTACTAACTTGACCGTCGGAGGCGGATCTCCAATCATCCGGAGCATCCGTTTGTTTTGCAGGTACAGGCGTCCGGTTCCAGTCTCGGAATTGTAACTCTCCCGCAGGACATCAGAAAACCCCGAAACAAGTCCTAATCCCATTAGGATACAAAATAACCTTCTAGAAGATTCTAGAAGACTATAATCAATCCTAATTGCATTAGGAATGATAATTCATAATAGGCCCTCCTCTAGATCAATGGGCCGCATATAAGAACCAAACCGGACCTAGTTTAGTATTATGGCCATAATTTCCTCATTGTTCATCGGAATTGGTCTTATAATATGTCGTTGGAAAGATCTTTTCGAGCCCAATCCAACTACACCATTATTGGTCCCTTTTCATGGATCAAAATAAACCGGATTGGATATTTTCGTAAAAAAGAGCAGGTTTTTGAAAACATAAAGAAAGATTTTTAATAAAAACTAACCAAAACATTAGACTTTCCACACTTTCACTTCATTCGATTATGATTTGACGGAAAAAGTATTCATCACTGGGTTTTGTTTTGGGGAGACACAAATGGGAGTCTACAGTCACGCTAACCGTTTCCTCCATATCACAAGTTCTCCTCCCACTCAAAATGTCCTTAAGGAATTTTTTATAATTCGGCATTTGGTTAATGACATCGTTGAATGGGAGGGTAAGATGAAGTTGCCTAAGAAACTCTATGAATTTGCCAAATTGTTCATCTAATTTGTGCCTATTAAACTTTTGGGGGTATGGAAGCTTAGGCTAGATAACTTCTCTTACTTTTTCTTTTTCTTTCTCAATTGGTTTTTCAACCTCATATTTTTTCAAAGATCTTCTTTATTACTTATCCTCAACCAGAATCTCCTTAAGACACTCATTACCCTCACTCTTCCTAGGCTCTACACTCTCAAGATTCCTACCACTCCTTGTCATTATGGCAGTGATTGGTCTTTTAGTATCTACACCTTGAGATGATAGTGAAGAAAGGATAGCATGCACTTTCAAAGCATTTTTCAATTGAGAAATTTGGTTCTCTGACATCTTGCTATAAGCCATCATGTCATTAAACTTCTTTTCACTAGATGACATGTTAGTGTTCAATACCTTGATTTAATTTTCAATGACATCCTCCAAGCTACAAATACCTCTTGAAAGAGATGATTGTGTATAAGAGCTATCATATTGAATTTAAGCCTTTGGAGTAAAATCGGGTCGGGGACCTTTTTGACCATTGTTTTGAAAGTTTCCCCTATTTTGATTGTTACTCCAATTCCTTCTAACTTAGTTTTGATTTCTATAACCTTGACAGTTATAGTTGCCTTGGAAACCTCGATTTCCTCGGTTATAATTATCCAAATTCCCATTATGGTAATTCCCATTTGCATTATATCTTTGACTATCAAATCTAGGTATAACATTGTTGTTAGACAAAAAGTTCACATGTTCATTCTTATTGCCAACATAGTCATCATATCCATTAAAAGAAGCATTAGGAAAAATTGAAGCATCATGATCATATGATTCACACATATCACAATACATACAACAACTAAACATGTTTCTAGAAGAGGGAAATGTATTTGAGTTAGGAAATGTACCTCTCCCCTTATTTTGGGAGGGAAGAACCAGAACTTTAGAAGTGGCACTCTCAAGCTTAGCCTTGATTGTCATCATTTCCTTTCCTAGTTCCAAGATTTGCGGAGATAAGTTGTTTATGGAAATTATGTGGTCAACCGAATACACCGATACACCTCCTTTGCTAGTTAACTCTTTCTCCCCCTCTTGACAATCCATGTAGTGTCTAACTACGTCTTCAATGACATCCACTACTTCATTCTCCGTTTTATTCATGATAGGGCTTCCCACGCTGGCATCCAAACAAGACTTTCCTTGAGGACTCAATCCTCCATAGAAAATTTGAATGATTTGGTACGTTGGAATTCCATGATGAGGACATTCTCTTTGGTACTCCTTGTACCTTTCCCACGCCTCATAAAAACTCTCACTCGGCTTTTGCTTGAAACCTTGAATGAAGGCTCTTCTTTTGGGGATAGAAGCGGGATAAGAATTTCTTTGTAACATCATCTTAATTTCTCAGAGAATTAGACTTCAATTCCTAGTCCAACCACTCTAAAGCACGCCCAATAAGAGAGTAGGAAAAAAGCTTTAGGCGGATGAATTCTTGAGAAACCCCATTCACCTTGATTGTATTGCAATATTTCTGGAATTCTTTAAGGTGGTTGAGAGGGCTCTCGTGCTTTGTACCACTATATTGTCGCCTCTCAATCAAGTAATCATGCCCGGTCTTATCTCAAAAGCATTTGTCTGTGTCCTAGGTAGAGCAATCCCGCTCTTAAACCTATAAGATCCTGGAACTCCTAGTTCCTTTATTGCTACTCTTGAATTTTCGCCCATGCTTCAATTGGCAATAGAACAACCACGTGCTATATACACACAATCTCAAAAGAAAGTATTAGTATCATGGATACAAATGTGACCTAAAAGAAAGAAAATCTTTTTTATATTTTTTAAATAAATTGAATAGACTTAAACAATCATAGCAATCACCATGCCTTCCCCGACTACGGCGCCATTTTTGACACGAGGTAAACCTAGGTCATTAGGGTCTAGATTTCCCGGCCAAAACAATATTTATAAAGCTAAACCAACCCGAGGTATAGGGTAAGTCTAGGTCGGATCCTAAGGGAAGGAGGGAGTGCTAAGGTCTATGCTAAGTTATTCTGAAAGCTAGGGAGAGGGTTTGTCTACACTAAATTTAATCAATTCAATCGAACAATTACAAGAAAAGTATAAAGGATGCTAGGGGAACGGGATTCAGATGAACTCTTGATATACATGCTATTTCAGAAGGAAATCGATCAATCCTACAACACAAAGGAAAGCAAGAAATGCAATCGAAATCACCCAATATGCTAATTCCTAGGGTCAAGCTAGATGTCTCTACAAATGACCCCAATTGGAAAATCACAAATTAAGCTTAATCGATAATAAGAAATTCTAAATCAATTATTTGTGTCATTGAAACCTAAATTGCAATCTAACACGATAGTAAAGGTTGATCACTCCTCAAGTTATTAAACACATGCACAAATTTCACTGACCAATTTAATCACAATGATGATTAATCGAATTCTCCCAATTAATCATGAAATATCACATGTTCATGCTTTATCTTACCCCTAATCCTACCCCTAACAAGAAAACTACTCACTACTCATTGCAAATTCAAACAAGAAAGCTAAATCAATCACGAATTTCATCATCAACTAAGTAATACAAATTTATCATAATCTAATTAGCCAAACAACAAGTAATTCAACTTAAATTCAAAAGTCAAATATCAAATTGCATTGAAGGTAACGAATTGTTACAAAACCTTGTTCAAAATCAAAGAAGTAGAAGATTTTAAATATCATTCATCAACACATCAATTTTGTCTCTCTAAAAATCCAAGAACAATCATCAAAATCTAGTGCTTCTCTCTCTAAAATTTCATCAACAATTCTAATCTAATCTAATTTCTAATTCATTCTCTCTCTAAAAATTGGAAAAATTATAAATAGTAAAATTAACTAAAGTGAAGTTAGTTAGACATTCCAAAAATTACCTCAAATAGCGCGGCCCCTCACAAGCATGCACGACCGCTACAGAAAGGGTACGAAGCAGGGAGAAGGGAGGGACGCGGCCGCTTTAGGGTTGTGCGTGGCTGCCCCTTTCTCGTGCGCTCTTGCGCAGCTAGAGTAGGGGATTTCTTGGTGAGCTTGTCCTCGTGAGCTTCGGATGAGACATGATGCATTAAGCAGTAAGTTGAGCATTTCTTGGTGGGTTCGACACCACTCCTTCTTGCCCACACTGCATGAAGGCACAACTTAAATGATCAAGCTCTTGAACTCCTTTGCTCTTGGGTTTCAAATGGAGAAACGAGACCTCTCTCTTGACTTGAAAACTCCGAGGAGTGAACATTAATTATTCTCGACATCTCCAACTTCCCTATAAACAAAGAAAATAAAAAGGTAAAGAAGAAAATGCAAAATATACTAGAAAAGTAAGAATATAAGAAAATTTCTAAGGAAATTGCAAAGTAAAGAAAATGTAAGAAAAACTAGAGAAAATAGAGTAAAAAGAGATACAAAAACCATGTAAAATCATCCTAAAAGAAGCCAAATGAGTGCCATAAATGACATTCATCACCGATAAGTAAATTGCAATGTAGAGAGCTTGAGGATGTTCCTATTCAAGTAGGACATATGTATGTTCCTTTTGATTTTATTATCATGGACATGGAGGAAGATGACAAGACACCTTTGATCTTGGGTCGTGAGGCACTCAACACCTTGGGAGCGGTGATCAATTGCAAGTACTACACTATCACTTGTGAAGTTGCAGATGAAAAGATAGTGTTTGAATTTTCCAAAGAATTTAAGAATCTAATGGTGGAGAAGATTTATAGAGTAGATTTGGTAGAATACCCTCAATAGGATGATCTTGAGAAAAGAGAGATGAGATTGAAAGGGAGTCCTAAGCCCCATTTTTAAAATTCAAAGGAGGTGGCAAATGTATCTATGATGAATGAGGATCATTTGGTAGGAATCTCATCCTTTTTTGAAGATTATCTTGAGGAGGGTGAGGTTATCCCTCCAAGGATCAAGAATGCAATAAGTGGTTATTCTGAAAGGTGTTTGTTGAAGAGATAAAAGAATAAAAGAAACAACAACAATTAAAAGATGAATAAGAAATTTGAGAGAGTTTGGGCCTTAAAATGCCTCCATTTATTCCTTGTGATGGAGAGATGTTACAAGAAGTATTTTTCCCAAGCTTTGGAGCATGCATGCTAATTTAATCTCTAAGTTGAAGAAGGTGGTATCCTTCTGTAGACACACACTTGTTGGGGTTTGGAGAGTCCTCCTCACCGCGAAAAAAAACCCGAGCCAAGGATCACGCTCTCAATAATTAATATCACTAATGCATAAAATAAACACAAAAAGGGAAAAATAGGAAATATACCTTTGTCGTGTTCTTCGCCCGACCGATTGGGCTCTTACTTGAAAGCAAGACCCGAAAACACGAAGGCCTCCGATTAAGATCCACCCGTAAAACGACTACCGACTTTAAGGTCCGTTGCCTCGGGGTTAGCGAGTCCCGACCAAAGCCCGAGTATTATATGAGTTTAAGGATTTTTGCAATGGTAATGCCTTATTAAACTCCTACTCAAGCATCATTCCCAAAATCCTAACTTGGGTATTTATAGGGAATGATGAGAGTATGAAATTATATCCCATAGATGTGGGACTATGAGAATTGCACATTTTATTTTATATCTAATATTAAATAAATAAGAAAACTAGTAATAAATAAACAAGTGTCATCAATACATGGGAAGGGAAGTGAGGACCACTTGGAGAGGGGGGGGACCAAATTTGCTCCCCACTCTCTTCCGCTTCTTGTGCCACATGTCCCTCACACTTAAACCCCCTTCACTCAAGCTTCCGAACCAAGCCGATACATATGATAGGCGAAGGAAAGACCCCCATTTCATAGCGCCTGGAGAACGCAAGTTTGATCGAGGATTGGAGAGGAAAGGTGGAAGAAAAGGCTCGGGATGGATTTAGGAGTCTTTGTGCGAGCCGTATGCGGTGAGAGTCGCACGTACGGTAACGAGGGGGGTTTGCGTCTATACGTGTAGTGTGGTGGTTGGGCCTACCCACCCTATTTGTTCCATGATCTATGGGTCTACAAGAGCTACCCATTTCAATCAATTAGCCAAGATTTTGACCGGATACGAAATCACTGGTGTTCGATCTAGTGGTATTTTTATGGGGATTCTTTTTATCGCTGTAGGATCCCTATTCAAGATCACTGCAGTTCCTTTTCGGGCGGCTGTAGGACGGACGGCCGCCTATAAGTGGTAGGGTAGGGTTGGTGGTACCGCTCAGATTGCGGCCAATCTTCCTAATCGCGCGCGGGCCGGGCCGAGCTTAGAGCGCGTGAAACTCATCACTACCTCGTAAGGGCGTTGAGACCATAGCATGTTAAACGAAAGTGTCGCTTTCTCTCTAGTGTTGTCACACAGCTGCCCGCCTAGAAGAGCCACTCGCTCTCTAGTGTTGTCACACAAGATAAGCACGCCGCCCGCCTGCTGGCCGGGCGAATCGAAGTTCTCTTCCGGTCAACTGTCCACCCAGTCAAGTGCAAAAAACACAGTAGAATCACGCAATGCACGCTGCTGGTGTGCTTACTGCCCGCGAGGAAAGAAAGAAGAGCGACAAGGTTCAGTTCAGATTTGGCTGTTTGCAGTATGGGAGCAGATTACCCAAAAAATCCCTGGGAACAATGAAAAGAAAAACCGCCTGGAAGTCCGAGGACCTTTAGTACTGTACCCTACCCCCGAACCAGCAGCCTTCGCGCCAAGCAAGACCGCCCTTGTCCCTTTCCTTTCTCCATTCTGCCTTCTTCTTTGCTTTGTTCCAAAAGAGTCTAAGGCAAAGCTAAAGTGGTTCGTATGCCTACTTTACCTACTTGACGAAAGGGAACGCACTTTGTTTCGTTTCCGGGTTTAAGGATTGGATTCAGTCAGCGTCACGACATAATCAAAAGGAAGGAGTTAGAGTTTATAAGAACCTATTTTTTAAAGATGCCCGGGAACAACTCCTAGGTCAATTAAGGAAAAAATGTTGGAACCTCATGGGTAAGGATAAGGTAATGAAATTGATAGAAAAATTAATAGATCTAGGTGGGATAAGAGAATTGATAAAGGGAATAGAGATGATGATATAGATCATACTGAAAAACAGAAGAATTCCTTACGGGTATAACTCTTATTTGAACGAAGTGAAAAAAATGCGATCTTTGTTGTCTAATAGAACAAACACTAATACCTTAATTGAACCGGTCAAGATCAAATCTGTTTATCAAAGTGCTTCTCCGATTGCTCAAGACATATCTTTTCAACCGAAAAAGAAAAGAGGATCATTTCGTTCTATTTTTAGTAAACTAGTTAAAAAGATTCCATTAGTAATGAAAAAGGGGGTAGAGGGGATCTGTATATGTTGTTCAGGTCGATTAGAAGGTGCAGAAATTGCTAGAACTGAATGCGAAAAGTATGAAAAAACATCTTGTAATGTATTACACCAGAAAATGGATTATGCTTCTGCGGAAGTATCTACTCGTTACGGAATCGTGGGTGTCAAAGTGTGGATTTCTTAGAGTAAAAAAGAAAAAGGACGTGTTATATCCGAAACGAAAAAAATATAGTAAATCAAGTAAGAAAGATGTAGTAGAGGTTGCAAACCGGACGGTACACAACTTGGATTGCTCGTGTGTCCACGGGACAAATCCCATTTGAAATGGATGGTGTGAGTTTGTCAAATGCTCGACAAGCCCAACGTCTTAAGTGGTCGATGGAAAGAGATAAGGAAAAAAATACGGCTCAAGACGAAGAAATAGCCCGGCAGAAGGCCGATCTTCGTTCTAAGATAGAGCCTCTTTTCATCATGGAGAGGGCCCGTCGTGACCTTTTGGCCAAATTTCCTCCCGAAGCCCGCGAGCAGTACGAGCTCGACCGGGAAAAACAAAGAAAAAGATTCGAAGGCGGGGCGGGCGATAGCTCCTTTTTTGTGTGGGCAGTCTTCAATGCGAGTTGTGCGTGGAATGTCGCCTAAAATGAAGTGACTCATGGGTGTGGGGCACAATCGTGTTTACAAGGAAGTAGTGCTTTTTTCTATTGTGCTATTCTATTGGTATTCTCTAGCCCAGTGGCAACGAAAACGGACTTTGAGTTGGTTCTACCTAAGGTGTCGCAAATGAGCTTCAGCGGATCCAGATTTCTTATAGCAAGCCAGTCACAGTTCCGGTCAGGCAAGTAAGCCACTATATATTATGGCATAATAGAAGAAAACTAATAGCTTTGAAACTCTCACGTAGTTCTGGTTGAATCAGTTTCCTTTAGTATATAGGATCAAGGCAGATTAAAGGAAGGAATTGATAGAGTCAGATTCATCTGCAGCTCCTTACTTATTCAAGTAAGTGAAGAGGAATTACCTTTAATTTAATCAGTCTATTACTTCTGAGTAAGGCACTCTCCTAAAAAAAAGTAAACAAGAGTTAACAGCAGGCACAATAGAAAGGTAGTTGGAAGCAGGCGATAGGCTTAGATCAGATGCAAGCAAGGAAAGCAGCCCATTAGAGGAAAGGAAAGGACGAAGCACATTGAAGTTGATTGCCACCTAGTTCGTGAGAAAAAAAGTGTCTGCAAGTGAAATATCTTGGATTGAGAGTCTGTAGTTGACTTTTGTTCTTCCTTTGTAATTGAGAGTCCGTCCAACTAAATATTTTTATTCCAGTGGGGACCGCTATGATCATGGTAGCTGCGGTGAAGTAAGCACGGGTATTAACGTCTAAGCCCACAGTAAACATATGATGAGCCCAAACAAGAAATCCAAGAACACCTATACTGATCATGGCATAAACCATGCCTAGATACCCGAAGACCGGTTTTCCGGAAAAAGTAGAAACGATATGACTTATGATGCCGAATCCAGGCAGAATGAGAATATAGACCTCTGGATGACCGAAAAACCAAAAAAGATGGTAATATAATATGGGGTCTCCCCCACCCCAGCGGGATAAAAAAAGGTTGTATTAAAGTTTCGATCGGTTAATAACATGGTAATTGCCCCCGCCTGTACCGGAAGTGATAATAAAAGTAGGAATGTTGTTACTAAAACGGACCACACAAATAAGGGTAATCTATGCATATTCATTCCGGGTCCACGCATGCTGAAAATAGTTGTTATAAAATTGATAGAACCTAAAATGGATGAAACACCAGATAGATGAAGACTAAAAATTTCTAAATCAACAGCTCCTCTAGAATGTCTGGTAATACCACTTAAAGGCGGATAGACCGTCCACCCAGTCCCGCTACCCACTTCTACTAAGGCTGAGCTTAATAGGAGCAAGAGACTTGGGGGTAACAACCAGAATGAAATACTATTTAAACGTGGAAATGCCATGTCAGGTGCACTTATCAGAATTGGAACAAACCAATTCCCAAATCCGCCTATCATCGCAGGCATAACCATAAAAAGATCATTAAAAAAGCGTGAGCCGTTATTAAAACATTATAAAGTTGATGATTTCCACCAAGAATTTGGTCGTCGGGTCGTGCTAATTCCATACGAATCAGTACTGAAAAGCATGTGCCCATCACTCCAGCAATGGCACCGAAGATGAAATAGAGAGTCCCTATATCCTTGTGGTTAGTAGAGAACAGCCATTGAACCAGATTTGTCATAAAAAAAAGAGAGATTTTTTCCTTTACTGTTCGGTCAGACACATCGGAAACTGGCCTATCCCGAAGATACTTGGAAAGCATCCCGGTGTCCTCTGAACTGAGTTTTCCTTTTTTTAATGTGAGTGAGGTTTTTCCCCACAAATTATGATTGAAATAGAAAAATGTTAACAGAATCGAAATACGAATGAAATCAAAAAGGCCCTACTCCCACCCCTCCATCCGACTTTGTAGATTGAGAATTCCCCTGGCCCAACCATATGGCGGCGGGCCGTTCCCCCGTTCCAGAATCAACGCTTCCGTTATATGACGAAGAGCGCTTGTCTTTTTTCGGGCACCAACCTTTTCACAGGGCGCAAGGGTAAAAAGTTGTCTATCCCGAGCAGATAAGTCTTGCCTCGCGTCCTGCTACGTCGAGTAGTATACCTTCTCAGATGTCCAAGGAGGCAACATACATATAAAGAATCCTTTCACGTGTAGCCTTTAAATTACCTCAATCCCTAAGCTAAAGCCCCCGCTTTGCAATAGGTAGCGGTTCTCGGAGGGGCTTTTAGTTGATTCGTGAGTTGGTTCTGAAAGGGCTGGTAAAGCATCAGCTACACAACCATTACCGTCTTGTCATTCCGAGTCATTCATTCACACTTATAAGTCTATGACCTGTTGTTGTGAATGTTCTTGCTTATTAGGCAGCCTCGAAATGGTTCAATGGTCACTTACGATGATTTCAAAAAGACTTGAATCTTCTGTCTTATTGAAATGAAGTCTACTAAATAGATTTTTTGTAAACTTCTCCCTCGTGGGAACTTACTCTAAAGAGTTCTCCTATAGCTTGGGATCTTGTGTGTTCTCCTAAGTCTAGTGGTGGACTGGAGGTGAGGGGCTGTTTTATTTGGAATTATAAGAAGCATGAGGAAAGCCCAAATGAAAATAAATAAGAGTGGTCGTGGAGAAGGGGACTCATTGTACTGAAAAAGCTATTGCTAGTGCTAGTGCTAGTGCTGTACTAACTTACTCTATACCGGTCTTAGTGGACTGACAGAATGAGTTGGAAAAGGGCTTTTCCGTCTTTCCGGAGAAAGAAAAGAAAGAGAGCTAGCTTCGGTCTCACGTAGCTCACCTAAGAAAGGACGGAGCTGTCGAGTGAGGATTGGGCGAGGGAAGTTCCAGATGTACCCGGGTACAAATCAGCCAATAAAAAAAAGACAAGTAGAAGATAGTTCAATCGGAGTAGGCAGGGCTAAATGCACACGGCCCAGCTACCCACACTAAGGAGATGCGGGCTGCTGCTGCTCGCAGCTAGCAAGCCTCGCACTCCTTGTGAAGGGTGCTGCTACTTGCGACCAGCAAGCCACGCACTCCAAGTGCGGGCTGCAGCTCGCTTGCGGCCGTGGCTGACCTTGGCTGATAGCTTTGGTGCAGTAACACGCATCAGCCGACCTAGGCTCCGCTTGGTGTGCATACTAGCCACCAAGGTACGCGTTGTGCCCCTAGCACTCGGATTGCTCGGGGCACTTCGATGCTAGGGGTATTTTGGGAAACATGTTTTTTATTATTATTTGAACGTCTCGTCTTTTTATTATATTTGACTTGACTTCCGACGCTCGATTTCAATGCTCTAAGCTCGAATTTCCGACGTCTAAATATTTATTACTCGGGAGACTCATTAATTTCTTTCAAATTAATTCGTTTTGTCGGTTCGTTTATTGCTTGGGTGTGACCCGAAGGGTTCAGTAAAGATTAAGCTATAATATTAATTAGGCATTAATATTACTGATCGGAACCGGCCTCCACCAAGGCATTCCGATCACTTGACCTTACTGAATATATTAGCTTTTCTAATAATTTTGAACCCACTATCAAAGTAATACACTTGTTTAAAGGACACCATTCCTTTTAATCTCCCACTTGTCCTTCCGAACAAGTGAGCTTTCAGTATATAGCCCCTTTCTTATGTCTCTTCATGTCTCTTCATGAACTATAGGGCAAGATTATTTGTCATCCCTATTACGTCCAGAAGTGTTTTCGAAATCAGAGTTTACTGTCAATAAGCAGATGATTTCTAAAATCCATATGAGCACGGTCATCCATTTTCACTGTCTCGCTCTTCGAGAGGCCTTGTAAACAACAAGACATGTTCCCTATTGTTAGTAAGGGGACATTCCCAGTCTTGTAATGTAGCTTCTCTTACTAAGAGAACCTAGCCGCCTGATATCTGTCGTTATAATCCCTAATTACATGAAACGTTTCACAGTCATAAAAAACGGACTAGTACTTAAACAAGAGACCTCACAATACTCATGGTCAAGGAAAAGAGTTTCGATAACAATAATGAGAGATATACTTATGACGATTTTGAATCTCTTGAAGTATTCTCATAGGTTGATCTATTACGGTTCTAAACCAATACCTGTGCAAATGATTTATGTCCTCAAAGCACATGAAACGGTGATATAAATCATACTACACACTAATCTCTAATTGTCATTAATCGTCCACAAAATAAATGACCTTGATTAGGGATAATTTTCGATTAAAATATTCAATGTTCACTTAATAGGTATTTCTTTATCCAAGACATTGTCTTGATACCCTATTTTGAATATTCTTTAAAATCGAATGGACTTATTATTTAATTCCAAACCACAATTAAATAGAATTGAAGTGATTAAATTGCATGAATTTTAATTACTCCAAAACTGAATGGTTCATCATAGTGTTTTACATTAACATTGTCCAAAATTTAATCAAAACACTAAAATAAGGAGATCAAAGCTAGTTTCCAATGTTCTTGATTCCTATTTCCTCAACTTATTTGTTGTAATTCACTTGAGACAGAAGTTTAATGATTGGATCGGCTACATTGTAATCCGTTCCAACCTTGCAAATTCTGATTTCACCTTCTGATTTCCATTCTCTAATCAGGTGAATCGCCTCTTGACATGTTTGACCTTCTGATGTTCTCGTGGCTCTCTAGTCTGAGCGGTAGCCCCATTGTTGTCACAATATAGGTCTATTGGACCCTTGATGGAGGGTACAACATCAAGTTCCCCAATGAACTTGCGTATCCAAACTGCCTCCTTAGATGCCTCAGATGTTTCCAACTATTAGAATCAGCAGTTGTGCTTTTCTCAGAACTCTTCCAACTAAACGCTCCTCCATTGAGACAGAATATGTACCTAGATTGTGACTTGAAGTCGTCTTTATCTGTCTGGAAGCTTGCGTCACTGTAACCCTCAACAAACAATCAATCTCTACCACCAAGACCAGGAATATATCCTTGTTCCTTTTCAGGTATTTTAGGATATTCTGGGCCGCAAACCAAAGCGCCTCTCCTGGGTCCGATTGGTATCGGCTCGTAGTGCTCAAGGCACACGATACATAAGACCTAGTACATATCAAGGCATACATGATTGATCCTATAAGCGAAGCATATGGAATCTGACTCATCCTTTCACGCTCATCAGGTGTCTTTGGACACTGTTTCTTGCTTAGGGTTACGCCATGTGACATGGGCAGGTGACCTCTCTTGGCTCCTTCCATGTTGAATCAAGCTATCACCTTATCAATAAAAGTACTTTGACTCAATCCTATCATCCTCTTTGATATATCCCAAGTCTTTCATTGAAAAACATTTCTTGAGCCAAGCCTTTATAGACTCTAAAACCAGAATGCTATTTCCAATGAGCAAAATGTCATTGACATATAAGACTAGGAATTTTTTTATAAACACAAGACTCATCTGGATTTCTTATGAAACCAAACATACTAATGGCTTCATTGAATTGTAGATTCCAACTTTTGCTTACTTGCTTTAATCCATAAATGGTCGTCTTAAGCTTGCATACCTTTCTAGCTTTTTTTTTTGTCGAAAAAACCTTCATGTTGATGTACACAATTTCTTCCAAAATTCCATTGAGGAAGGCTGTTTTGACGTCCATCTGCCATATTTAGTAATTGTAATATGCAGCAATCGCTAGAAGAACCTAAATGGACTTAAGCATTGCAACTGGAGAAAAGGTTTCATCATAATCAGTTCCGTGAATTTTCCTATAACCTATTGCTAACAGTCTAGCTTTGTAAATGAATACATTTCCATCTTTGTCGGTTTTCAACTTTAAAATCCATTTACATCCGATAGGTGTGTAACCTTCAGGTAAATCAACCAAGTCCCATACTTGATTTTCAAACATGGAGTCCATTTCGGATTTCATGGCCTCTTGCCATTTTGCAGAGTCGGGGCTCGTCATAACTTACTTGTAGGTTGTCGGCTTATCTCCATCTATTACTAGGATGACCTGATCTTCTGTTAATACAACACCGAGATATCTGTTAGGTTCAGATCTTGGCCGAGTTGGCCTACATAGGGTAATGGACTGAGCATTTGCATTGTCGGTTTAACTTTGTAGATTTTGACTTTAACCATTGTCAACAGATGCTTTGGGAGCACTTTGACTATCAGTTTGTCCTTGTTTGCTCGTTCTATCGAACTTCATCGAGTTTGATTTTCCACCCACTTGTCATTTTTGAAAGATGCTTCTTCTCCAAAAACACACCATCACGTGCAACAAACACTTTGTTCTTGGATTTTTTGTAGAAGTAATACCCTTTGGATTCTTTTGGATAGCCCACAAAGAAACACTTGTATGATTTGGGAGTAAGTTTGTTAGACACAAGTCTCTTGACATATGCTTCGCATCCCCAAATCTTAAGAAAAGTCAACCTTGGAGGTTTCTTCGTGCATAATTCATATGGAGTCTTTTCTACAGCTTTTGACGGAGCACCATTTAGTGTAAGTGTCGTAGTTAAAAGTGTATGTCCCAAGAAAGAGATTAGAAGAACACTAAGACCCATAGTCGATCATACAATGTCTAACAAGGTTTGATTCCTCCTTTCAGATACTTAGTTCCATTGAGGAGTTTCGAGAAGTGTCATTTATGAAAGTATGCTATGATCCTTCAGATGGTCATCGAATTCTTGGTTAAAATATTTGCCACGTCGATCTGATCGAAGAGCTTTGATTTTATTGCCAAGTTGGTTTTCAACTTCACTATGAAATTCTTTGAATTTATTAAATGATTCTGATTTGTGCGACTTTAGATAGACATATCCATATCTACTATAGTCGACTGTAAAGGTTATGAAATACCGATAACCAGTCCTTACGGGTGTACTCATTGCCCCACACAAATCAGTGTGTATTACGATTAATAAGTCAGCAACCCTTTCTCCTTACTTGGAGAATGATTGCTTTATCATCTTACTTAGTAAACATCCTTCGCAATTCTCAAATGATTCTAAATAAAATGTGTCTAGAATGCCTTCTTGTAGAAGTTTCTTGATGCGTTTGATGTTAATGTGGCTAAGACGACAATGCCACAAGTAAGTTTGATTTGACTCCATGGTCTTAGCTCTTTTGGTATCATTATAAATAATTTTGTCTAAACACATGAAAGTGTAATTTCCATAAATATAAACAAGACATGAAACAAAAGATCTTGTGGCCAAGGTTAAAATGACGTCCAACGTCGCAAGATCAAAGTATGGTAGATAAAACTTAACAAGTTGTAGAATTTGGACAAGATTCATGAGCTTACAAGCTTTCTTCGTATAGATTTTCTTCATCTTACACTTGTGTACTCATGTCCACATGAAAAACGCTACTCACTTTGTTCCTGAAATAGTAGCATAAAGTCAGTCTATTTTCCCGGTGTCTAATACCTTACAAATTGCTTACATTCAAGTGTCAAGATGATACCTGAGATTGAGGGTTTCTTTCCTCTTGCCTCATCTTCCAGATTTTCGCTAACATTCACTTTTGTAGTGGGCTTGCTTACTATAATAGAAGTAGCGCATCTTAGTCTTGTTCTTGAACTCCTTCTTCTTGGGCTTTAGAGCAAACTTAGCCGCCTTGTAAGAATAGGTCTTCTGAAGCTCTTGGACAACTTCCTTGTAGGATAGTTTGTTCTGATTGTTGGTAAGTTGCATTTTAATTGCAACGTACCCCGAGTGGAGTGAGCTGAAAAGCACATGAGCCGCTTGCTCATCCTCCACCGGTCTAACAATCAATTCCAGATGGTTAAATAACCATGTCATCTTATGCACATGGGCTTGAAGTGGCATCCCGGGTCTAAGCCTTGCACTATAGACCCTAGCCCATACTTCTTGCCTCTCTTTGCCGAGACACCTATTTTGCGGTGGCTTGATCCTCCTGCTTGACAATGACCTAGTCACTTCTTTCACAAGTCCATCATAGTTGCCCTTGTCACTCTTTGTGACCCTCAGATTGACCACATCTTCTAGAGCCTTGAGAAGTACATCCGGAAGGTAGTTGGAGAATTTTTTCTTCCACTGTTCCGGAATGGAGTTTGCCATGAGTCGAGAAACTCTCTTGCAATCATAACTCCACTACTCATGAGCCTCATCGCTCATAACCCCTTTTGAGTAGAAACTCGGGATGGGTGTATCCAAGATATTCTCTAGGTAGCAATTTCGGATGGTCAAACGGAGTTCCTATTACCATTCCTTGAAGTTTATCAAATTAAAGCTAAATGGTAACTTCTCGGGAAGTTTTGAGAATATTAGATTGTTGTCGATAGTTAAATACATGATTCTACAATTGAAAGAATTTGAAATGAAAAACCATTCAAAAATACTTAAATAAGATTGAATTTAATTCATGCATATTTCAATACTTATTTACACGTAAAATTGACCCCATTTTGTGAAAATAAGGCGATTCTAAGATCCAATGGATCAACGAGTAATTAGACATGCTTTGGCTTGTCCTAACATTTGTTATACCAAGGTAAGCATTGCCTTGCTAAAGGCTTCATTCCATTCTTGGTTAGATAATCGTCGCATCCAATGCATATTGACTATGTATCTCTTTTGCCACGGTATGTGAGGAATCCTCACTCATAACGATAAGTTCAACCAAAACCAACATGAACATCCGGTTTGCCTTACGTTCATTAAAGTAGTGATGGTACCTCGCTTTGGCGTAGCCCACCATCATCCTCTTTCGGTTGGTAAGTGTTGTTTTATAAAGGCAAGTTTTACTCAATATTATTAGGGACCTAGGGTTTCTATTTTGGTTGATTTAAGTGAACTTAACCAATCGTCACAACATTTTGAAAACCTAAACATGCATCTAACATATCACTCATATATTAGCACAAGCATAAATATATATAAGGCATAAGTATAAGATGCATATTGGCAACTAGCATGACCCCTTGAATTCTTCAATTCTTCAAAAGGTCTTCTCTTGCATCTTAATGGCTTAGTTTTCCATGAACCTCCCTCTTCAAGACTAAACCAAATTATGCAACTACTAGTATCTACAATTAGGATTAATCTAAATATTAAGGTACAAAAATACTCAACGGTACGTATACCGTATTTAGATTTACAAAAATATATGACGTCACGTAGTCTGTATTTTCTATCCTAATCGGTTCCCACTAGTTGTCATTTCATAAAACCATTGAGAGAATATACATTCCATTCATCCATTCACTATTTGTGAATGGCCCATGCATTTTTACAACGATAAACAAGTAACAATGCATTAATTTCACGTGCGTACTAGTGACTAATCTAGGTGGTTAATCCGATTAACATGCCTAATTAAAAATAGTCAAGGTTGTTTAACCGATCATGTAATTGACGTAATTAATAATTGAAGCTCCTACTAAATTCCGTATCCATCTTAATTAATCCAATTAATTAATCCGGTAGAACCCAAAATTAACCAAAATAAAATTTTGCCTATGTCGCTCAAAACCGAGGCCTAGGGTTCGAGCCGGTAAGAAAGTCTCATCCTCTTCGAATTCTCACGCGGGCATGTTGCATGATGCTGTACGGGTTCAACCATCTATGATCTAAAAATTTAATAAAAATAAACCAGATTAACTAAAGTAAATAAAACAAAAAATAAGAAAACACAAAGCCAACCGCACTCAAGTGGCTCACGCATTAGGCTCATGCCATATGAAAACCAAAGTCACCTAGTAACTCGGACAAAGCGGCTTGGTGCATGTGCCTCGACCACCTTCCGTAGCACTATCTAGGCATACAGCTAGTAGTGTTTGCCACATGTTGCCTGGTAAGAGGCACACGCACTAAGGCTGGTTGCCTCATCTCACCAAGCAGCAAACCACGTACCAAAAACGCTCGTGCTTGCACCAGCCAAGCATGGCAGCACGTACAGCGCTCACAACACCTGGCTGCTGCTGCGCCGTGCTACTGCGCCAAATAAGGCAAGAATTTCTTGCTGTCACGCCATGCTGCTGGCAGCAAGCAGCAGCCACGTACATGCTAGCGCGCAAATAGGGGCAGCCTCCTTGGCAGCCACATGTGGAGTGTTATGCAGCCCGGCTACCCGAGTGAGGTTTTTTCCTTGTTTTGCATGCCATAGCCTCGGGATTTCAATCCCAATTTTGCGTGTCAAATTTTTAATTCTAAATTAATTTTAGAACTAATTTAATGAGCCAAAAATTGAAAAATTTACACAAGTCTAAAATAAAATTTATCTAAATGCATTTAACCAAAATAATTTCCAAGAACCATTCTTAAATTAAATTGGTTTAAATTCGTGAAAAAATATAAATAAGGCAAGTTATCACTATGAATTGAATTAATTTAAATTAATCTTTAGATTTTGACAAAGTAAGAGGGAGTTGGAAAAATATGAACTTTAATGTTTAAATAAAAAATCCAACTACTAACACTTGTGAATCCTTGAAAAATTATGTCTTCCAATTTGAAGATAAACAAATTTCTATAACAAAGTTTTGAAACTTTATGTTTCCAGTAAGCCAAAAATTATTAAAACAACATAAAATTCATGGAATTTAGTAGCTATTAAAGTTTCAATCACTTAACATAATTAAAGATTGAATCTTTAGCACTTTAGAAGCCTCAAAAACAAAAATAAATTTCAAGGTTAGAAAGACCGAGTCTAGAAGGGTAAACCATTTCCAGAACGCCTTTTCCACCCAAAATTCACTATTTTTGGGTTGAAATCTGGGTTTGGGAGCTGAAGTCAGCTGTAATACGAGGTTATAATAGACAAAACAAGCTACTAATCTAATTAGCAACTTATAACCAGAAAAATTAAGCCATAAAATACCTTGAAAAATATTATGATAATAAAAATAAGCGAGCAGGGCTCCGATACCGCTGTTGGGGTTTGGTGAGTCCTCCTCACCGCGGAAAAAAAACCGAGCCAAGGATCACGCTCGCAATAATTAATATCACTAATGCATAAAATAAACACAAAAAGGGAAAAATAGGAAATATATCTTTGTCGCGTGCTTCGCCTGACCGATTGGGCTCTTACTTCAAAGCAAGTCCAGAAAACACGAAGGCCTCAGAATGAGATCCACCCGCAAAACGACTACCAACTTTAAGGTCCGTTGCCTCGGGGTTAGCGAGGCCCGACCAAATCCTGTGTATTATATGAGTTCAAGGGTTTTTGCAATGGCAATGCCCTATTAAACTCCTACTCAAGCATCATTCCCAAAATCCCAACTTGAAAATTCATAGGGAATGATGAGAGTATGAAATTCTCTCCCATCAATGTGGGACTATGAGAATTCCACATTTTATTTTAAAGATAAAATAAAATAAATAAGCAAATTAGTAATAAATAAACAAGTGTCATCAATACATGTGAAGGGAAGTAAGGACCACTTAAAGAAGGGGGGGAACTTGCTCCCCACTCTCTTCCTCTCCTTGTGCCTTATGTCCCTCACACTTAAACCACCTTTACTCATGCTTCCCCCTAGAACTCGGCTCAGCTACCTGAACCAAGGAGATGCGGGCTGCTGCTACTCACAGCTAGCAAGCCTCGCACTCCTTGTGCTGGCTGTTGCTGCTTGCGGCCAGCAAGCCACACACTCCAAGTGCGGGATGCTTATCGCTTGTGGTCGTGGATGACCTTGGCTGCTAGCATTGGTACGCTAGCACGCACCAGCCAGCCTAGGCTCGGCTTGGTGTGCATGCTAGCCACTATGCTACGCGTTGTGCACCTAGCACTCAGATTGCTCGGGGCACTTCGATGCTAGGGGTATTTTGGGAAACATATAGATTTATTATTATTTGAAATTCTCGTCTTTTTTTTACTCGACTTCTGAAGCTCGGTTTCGACGCGCTAAGCTCGAATTTTTGATGTCTAAATATTTATTACCCGGGCGACTCGTTAATTTCTTCCAAATTAATTTGTCGTGTCTGTTCGTTCATTGCTTGGGTGTGACCCGAAGGGTTCAGTTAAGATTAAGCTGTAATATTAATTAGGCATTAATATTACTAATCGGAAGCGGCCTCCACCCAGACATTCCTATCACTTGACCTTACTGAATATATATTAGCTTTTTAATGATTCTGAACCCACTATAAGAATAATACATTTGTTCGAAGGACACCATTTCATTCAACATTTTTGTCTCCCCAAAACTAAACCCGGTAATGAATACGTTTTTTTGTCGAATCATAATCGATTCAAGTGAAAGTACGGATAGTCTAGTGTTGCAGTTAGTTTTTATTTAAATTCTCTCGTTCTGTTTTAGAACACCTATTTTACTTTATGAAAATGGCTAATACAGTTTAGTTTGGTCCATGACAAGGGTCTTGTAATAGTGTATTGGATAGAGCTCGAAAAGGGCTTTCCAACGATATATTATAAGCCCAATTCCGATGAATAATGAGGAAGTTATGGACAAATTACTAAACTAGGCCTGGTTTGGTTCTCATTTGCGGCCCAATGATCTAGAGGAGGGCCTATTATGAATTATCATTCCTAATGCAATTAGGATTGATTATAGTCTTCTAGAATCTTGTACTAGGTTCTTTTGAATCCTAATGGGATTAGGATTGATAATTAAGTTTTATGAGTTTTATTTGGAATAAAAGAAGTTTTTTAAATGAAATTACGATATTACCCCTCGTATAGACTTTTGCGATTTAATTTTTTAAAAAAATAGAAAACGTGTGGAAAATCTTCTGTAGCGCCGAACGTGAGGTTGTTGCGGCGACAGAGACGTGTTTTATTCCTCTTCGAACTCTGATTCTTTTTTTATCAAATCCGGACTATTTTCATTATAAATAACGTCCTTAGATCTTCGTCAATTATTACCCAATCGCATCAAGAAATTCTTGATATTCTCTCTCTCTCGTTCTAAACCAACTTTTTTACAAACAAAATTCCGCAATCACAAGATCTAGACACACCTAGCCAAGTTCGAAGTTGTCTTGTCCCTGGACGTGAAAGGTTTGGTATTTCTAAGGGTTTGGTCCCAAATCTTTGTTTCAATTATTTAATTTAATTGTTTTCTTTTATATTTTCTTTGATGTTACTAACGTGTGTATTTTACGAGTCATCCAAGTAAGTACTTTAATTGTTTAATTGATATTATGATAAATAAATCATGCTTAGATTGTTATTTTGATTCCTAGTATCATGTTAGGATGTTTGATTGCTTCCTAGTATCATGTTTAGGGCAATAACTTAAAATCCGTAATATCAAGTATGAATAAACGAATGCTTCCTATTTTCTTTCCTAATAGCATGTTAATTTCATGTTAGGGCTAAAGCTTTGATTTTTAATGTTTAGTGACATGCTAGGATTTGTTATTAATCTTGTTAGTATCATGCCTAGGATCTTGCTATTAATATTATGCTTTAACATGATTATTATGATTATGATTATAAAGATTTATTACGATTATTATGTTGCTTAATTATATTATTGTTATTATTTGATCACGCCTTTTTATGCATGTTTAAAGGGAATTGGTACTTGTAATCACGCTTCATAAGATAATTAATAATCTTGTTTAGATTATTTTAATTATAATTCAAGTGATCGCCAATAATAGATTTATTTGTGCATTAATAATCAACCAACATAGATTAAAAAGGTTTAGGGTAAACCTATTGATTGAATGTTAGTCAGAAAGCGCACATGAATACGAGAAGAATAAAGTAGAGGCCTATAATTAGGGCATGTTCTTTCTCTTTTAGATTGGAATTGTACCTTCATCCCCGAACTTCAAGTCTTGGTTCAAGACTTATTGGAGTTAAAGATCTCCTATATTGTTAAGGGGTGTAACCTTCAGCCCGTGAACGGTTTATTAGTTCCTAAAACTTCCTGGCGTCTCTTTTTCTCTTGCTTCCTTCCCTTTTGATGCCACCGTACTTAAGTGTATGATCTCAGTGGGGCTCATGTTTGGGGTAATGCTTAAAATAATCCCTATAGTTTTTTGCGACTCCACTGGGGAGGATTTCTATTTTAATTCCTGCAATTTATTTCGGCAATGATTTAGAATGAGTGGATGAGACTCGAAAAGTTCTAAGTATTTCATGTGCGTAATTTTGATTAACATTATTTTCCTAAGCATAAAAAAAGGTTCTCATTGGAATGACCATCCGTAATGAGTAAAAAAAACATAGGATTTTTCCATGTAGAAATTTTAGAAATATTTTTCACAACGAGAATTGAAATATGATAGAGGAATAATCGCATCGTTAGACAACTACACCTAAATCAAATACAATTTATAACACTCGACTTATCCTAATACAAGTATATGGAAAGAAGAGGAGTCGAACCACAGGGAAAAGCACATAAACACCGCATTCATCACTAAACTTTAAGCTATCTCGGGACAAAGGATATGAATGACTAAGAGATTAAACTAAACATAAAACGAGTTAAAATCAATATAACTAAACACCAAGGGAAATGGATAGATGTAGATGCCACTTGATCATGCAATAACATAAAAGCAAATCAATAGTGAACTAAACATGCATGAATATCGAAATATGGTCTAATCTAACCGCCTTCCGGGGTTAATCGGTTTCTCTTAATTAACATAGCCTCTATGTTTCCACACTAGAACCACATATTGGGAGGTGCAATCAAAGAACAATAGATAGTAATGAGCCTTAACTAAGTCAACTTCCGTTCCTTGTTAGCAAAGATTCACCTTTAATCAACCAATAATGTGCACTTGCAAGAAGATCAAAGAATATCAAGTGTTTTGGGGTTTTTTGTACGTACCCGAATGGAGGGCGTGTACGTCCCTCGGGAGACAGATCTGCAATGCAACACTCGAGCGGCCTGATCACCTGCAAAACAACAGACCCTGGGGAGGGCCGAAGGTCCGCCTCCGGTGATCAAGTCAGTGACCGAAATAATGTATTTTAGAGAGAGAAAGTAGAGAGAAGGGAGAGTAAATGTGGGAGGCATTGCCCTTGGAGAGAGAATTGGATCCCTTAAAACTGATGTAATGATCAGTATTTATAGAGCATTGGGATATGTGCCTCTTAGGTTATTTAACCTAAGAAGATTGGCTTCCCACTGTTTTACGGTTTCAAGGGTTGTGGGCTTAAAGCCCATTTTCACCCTTCTATCATTGAGTGACACATGTCATGCTCTAATTGGCTCATTGAGCGCTGAGCCTGTGGACACATGTCGCAGTGGCATTGGTCCACATATAGGGGGTATTTTTCCCCCAAACATCAAGCATGCAAAGATTTTAATCACAATTAACTTAATCCTAATATTATAAGCATGAACAATTAGCAACTACACCATCCCCACACCCTTGGCTAAGTGACTACTCACAAATCATGTTGAAAACAATATCAATCACCAAATCAATAAGCATCAACATGATTAATAAGAAAAGAAGGAAAATAAAAGTAAACAAACAAAATTAAATGCAAAAGTAAAGAGAAAGAGTAAGAGATTGCTCATTAATTAATGTTGAAGATCTACAAAAGATTAAACAAGCTTCTTCTTCAAAATCAAAGTTCATCAATGAAGAAATCCACACTTTCTCTCTTTACTAAAATGAAGACTAATAGTGTTTCTTTCTCTAGATTAAGCTAAAATGCATAAAATTAAAACTAAGTTAACCTAATTGCATCAAAATGTTCTAAAATGGGACTTATATAGTCCGTACACAGCCAGCTGAAATAGAGAAGTGGTTCGACCAAAAACTGGGAAGGTTCGGCCAGACTACAGGGTAGGTTCGGCCAAAATGCCACTTGAAACTGCCAAAACTGTTCGGCCGGACCACTAAGCAGTTCGACCACACCCTGGTTCGGCTACACCTTCAGGGGGTTCGGCCGAACCTCTCCTGAATCTTGCTTCCTTCAACTTTCCTTGAGCTTAGCTTCCTCCCCTTGAAGACCCCGGTGGTTCCTACAAAGCATAAGCATGGAAATCAAAGTAAAGAGTAGGAGAAGGGGCAAAATCTAGGAAAGAAGATGCATAAAGGGAAAGGGAACTAAGTGCAAAGAAAAGGATGCAAATAAGCTGAAAATGTGGGAAAATGACCATCAAAATGAACCTTAATCGTGGCATAAATGCCACTCATCAACTTCCCCCACACTTGCCTCTTGCTAGTCCTCGAGAAAGGAATTGCAAAACAAAGAGAAAGTCACAACAAACATAACATGACAAGGGTTAAGGAAAACCACTTAAACACTTAATTAGAAAATGCTCCATTTGAACTCAAATGAAAATACATGCACCAAAGAATACTCACCTTTCTCAATTAAAATGAGGGAAAACACGTTATAAGATGCTCGGGGTTGAAAGAGACAAACCTAAGCTAAGCATAGAGAACTAATGACTTCACTCTCTGCCCTAGCCCCAACCAAGACGGTCCGCGTTCTCTCCACTAGTTTCAAGTCATCCCCTAGCTTGCTCCCCATGGTTCCTTGAGGGAACCGGAAAAAGATATTTTTGTGTGGAATCATAAGGTCATCCCGACATCTCAACTATGCATACTCTCTCCATAGGTTTGAAATCTATCTCCTTCCACCGGTCTTTGACCGCACTCCTCCAAGTCCAAGGGTCTTAAATAGGGTTGTAATGTCATGGCTACGGGTTAAGGTTGGGAATCAATTTGAAAATTTTGGTGGCAAATCCTAAGTGAAGCAAAGAAGTGGCCATCTCTCAAGAACAACCTAAAAATTGAACCTAACCTCTAATTAAAACCCTCAATACAAACCTCACAACATTACTTCATCCCTTTTCATTTCTTTCATCTTTTTTTCATCATTTCAGTTTTTTCATCATTTTTTTCTTTTTCTTTTTCTCTTTTTTTTTTTCTTTTTCAACTTCACTTGGTTTTCATGTGTTGCAACCTTCTTCACAAACTTTTTGCATATTCTTTTCATAACCAACTATCATAACCTTACTTGAAGTGATTTACACAACTTTCTTGCTCAAAACCAACACTTTCAAACTCGAACCTCACAAGCCAATGCTTCACTAACTACAAGGGTCGGTAGAACATAGGTCAATAGGTTTTTAATACGGCTAAGTCAAGAAAGGGAAATAAGGCTCAAATTGGTTATCAAGTAGGTGGATGCAAAAATGAAAACCAAATTTGTAACAAAACACAATGAAAAATGAGAATAAATGCCCTCTTTCTCCTCTAGAGTTGTTTGGTCACGATCTCGGGAGCAAGATACCAACACAAAGATTAAGACATGCATATTTAAGGATCCAAAAAGCCGCTCACAAGAATAATGAAGGCTAGAACAAATGACGCTCACATGGGATAAGAAATAAGCAAACACTAACTACAGGGAATCCTATCCACTATAGACAACAACTCCATCTTGCCACTTTCCCGTGAACTAGGGGTTCAAATGTCCTGAAAAGTTCTAAACCGGGCTACCTTAGCTTACAATGTGTCTAACTCAACCCTAAGCATTCTCAAACCGTTCAAACCCTTATCAACTAGGATGGTAAGCATTAAAAGACACGTCACCATGAAAGGCACACAAATCCAAATTAATGAGAAAATTCCAAATCAAAAATCATTTAAACTTGTCATAGTTATGCTTGTAGCACAAAAAGGAAAAATAAAACAAAAGAAAGAGGAAAAAATAAAAAAGGTTCACACGCGAGGCATATAATCCAATCAAATCCCAATCATCATATAAGTGATCATTCGATAACAACATCAACGATCCCAGGTTCCATAAAACCAAAAGCAAACATCCTCGAACAATTCAAGTTATTCCTAAGCAAAACCTAGACTAAACACTCAAAGAAAGAGAAAATAAAAGAGAGGAAAGGTCTCACCAAATGCCGCTTGAAATGGAAGGCAAGATAATTCATACAATCTCACCAAGGGAGCTTGTGTTGCTCCTTAACTTCCTTCGTCTCCGCTTTCAAGCTTCAAGAAAAGTGAGCCAAAACAAAAGAAACTATGACAAAACAAGAAAAAGTTATAAACAAAAAAAAAGACTAAAGTTATAAATAAAAAGAAAAATAAATAAAAATTTATCTACAAAGTTTGGATTAAGGGAATTTGGATTGTCGGGAATTTTAGATTTTTCCTTGGGAGCATCTTCGCCTACACAAAGCTTAAGAATCATCAAAAATCATAAAAGAATCAGCAAAAATCATCATGAAAACATCATGAAAACATCACAATCATCACCATCACATCATCATCATCATCATCATCATCATCATCACATCACCATCATCATCATCACAACATCATCAACTACAACAAGTCCACTATCCTCAATAGTCCTCCTCATGTACAAGCCACTACCCTACCACACTACTCTCCTATGTACATTTCAACCAACCAAGAGAAACATCCTCCCCCACACTAGTCTTTTACACGTCTCGAGCAAAAGTTAAAAGTTAGAAGTGTCGGGGGAAGGAAGGGAACCCTCATCATGGGTTCCTATCTCCTTGCCTTCTAGGTAGAGGGGGGTTTTCAAAATAAAACCTGGGAGTATCCAGAAATGGGTGGAAGGGTTGGTTTAAATGCTCATAGGGCCACCCATGGCAACCCCAACCACTATCGAAAGGATTTGGGGTTGATGTGCGAGCCGGATCACACCTAGCCCGGGCGATAAGGATCGTAAGGTGGGGTGCCAATACGTTTAGAAGGGTCGATGGGACCTTCCCTATAGGGGTAGACATTGGGGGTAGGGTTGTTGGGGTCATAGGGGTCCCAATGAGGAATCGAACACTCTTGAGGAGGGTGGTAGGGGTAGTTAACATAGGGCGCTTGGATGCCCGCTTGTACAAGATTATCATAATTCATCCTCCCGTAGTACCCCCATTGTTCAATGAAAGCTTGGTTATCCCGGTGGATATCCTCGAGGGTACTACGGAGGGTATTCATATCAAAAAGAGGAAAGGAGGAAGAGGAAGATGCCTCACCTCCCCCGCTAAGGGGGGGGGGGGGAACGGTTTGCTCCTGGCGGTGGACCGGTGGAGGATGAGGAACTGCACCCCGGGCTTCGGTTCTTATCAATTCATGAAGGATGTGCTGCCAGGGCATCTTCCATTTAAGAGGAGTTGAGTGGTCCACCGTAGTGAGAGAGGGGTCCAGAAGGACACACCATTCTACCTCTTTATACACTAAGAGGATGAATTTGCGCTTGCTTGTGGTGTAGTTGATGAAGCGGTTGTGACGGAGAGCACTAAGGGAGAAAGAATACGGAGGAAACTCGTCGGTGACTTCCTCTCGGGTTTGGTGCACAAAGGGGATCATTTCTATTTGTTCCTTTTAGGCTCCATTCTTCAAGGAACGGACAATGATAGTGATCATGCCCCCCATAAAAATGTCGTCACCAAGACGATTGTCTCGAGTATCAAAAAGCCTTTGGATGAAGGGGGAGGAGCATTGGAACTTGAGGCGCTGAGGGTTGTCGGCCAAAAATAGACAAGCTACCTCATCCTTAACCATTGAGCCGAGGTTTTCTTTGAAGAACACATCATATTGGAGAAGCCGAGTAAAGTATCTCATGGCTATGTGGATGATATTGTTGACCTTATAGGTGTTAGTTCGGAAACTATTCCTGGTGGATATGCTCCTCCACCAATATTGCTCGTTGTAGGGGATGCGGTGAGTGGAAGGCATCTTGCAAGGATGACCTAGCCCGGTCGCATGCCAATGGAAGATCTCGTTTGGATCACTCTCGGTGAGGGAGTGATCCTCATTAAACATGCGAAAATGAATCACAAGTTGAGGTTCCTCATCGTCAAACTCCGGCTTTATGAATTCCTTGCGGAGTGAGGCAAGGAATTCCAAAGTCACTCTCTCATAGGTGTGAGCGTGGAGGTAGAGGAATTCACCCCATCCAAAATTTTGTGCTAACCGGACTACCTCAAGATACCGAGCTTATTGCAACTTTGTAGGACAAAAGAACCTTGTTGAATGGATGGGACAATTGATGAGGGTTTTGTAGACATCCCAAAAGTGTTCATTCGGAGAAATTATGCTATGATCATTTATGTCGCGAGGGGGTGGTAAATTCGTTGAAGAAGATTCACCCACTCTCTTCCTCTTTGACTTGCTCTTGCTAAATACCATGATTCTATAAAATTACCAAGAGCTATCATTAGGACAATTTGATAAGAGATGACATAAGAAGCAAGACATGGTAAAAGTGTATGCATGAAAGTAGTTGCCTTGAGTTGTGAAATAGATGTAGAGGATAACAACAATACAATTCAAGGCATAAATGGACACATTTAAACCAAGGCATGGGCAAGAAATCCTATGACATTCATATTTAAGTCCTAACAAAGTCTAGGTGAATTTTGGCATGATGTCCCCTAATTACATGATTATCATTCACCAAACCATCAAAATAAAACCAAAAACAATCACTAGTAGTTATGACGATAGTGTAACTTAGGGATATCCATTAGGTGATCGATTCTATGCAAAAACCTTAACTTTCACAGCTTATGACGATAGTATGAGCATGTGTTAAGTTGGGAAAGCCTTTGACCTCGATAGGTGGTTAGATGGTATTGTTGGTATTGCCTTATATGAGATATTTGGTTTGCATGTAAACTCATTTCCATTGCCTAACTTTATTGAAGATCATTGTCATGTTTGACCCTCTCCCTTGGTGTTAGTTTAACTTAATATAAATCTCATTTTTGTTTATTGTTCTATCCATCCTATCTCTTTGACCTAGCTTAATTGGTGGTGGTGTTGATAGTGTTTATGTCGTCTCCGTGGTTCGACCCTCTACTTACCACTAAACTTGTTTAGTGTAGGTGTAGGTTTATAAATATTGTTTGGTTGAGGGTAGTTAGTCCAACGACCTAATTATCCTTCACCAGACCTCCATAGAAAGTATGAATGAGTTAGTACTTGGGTATCCCATGGTGTGGGCATTGACGTTAAAGTTCTTTGTATCGTTCCCATGTCGCACTTAGAGACTCACCAATCTTTTGGCGAAAACCTTGGATCAAAGACCGAGCCTCGGCAGTCTTCCTTTGGTTATAAAACCTCCTCAAGAAAGTCGTATTCACTTGTTCCCATGTTGTGAGAGAGTTAGGGGGCACCTCCCTCTCTAGCCATTCTAGACCTCTCCAAATTAGAGAAAATGGAAACATCTTGAGGCGAATATATTCTTGAGTCACTCCATTGGCCTTTATTGTGTCACAATATTTCTCAAAATATTTTAAGTGCTCATGAGGACTCTCAAACTTTCCACCTGAGAATTGTTTCCTTTCAATAAAAGCAATCAAATTAAGCTTGATCTCGAAATTGTTGGCTTAAGTAGTAGGAGTTATGATCCCACTTTGTGCTCTAAAGGCTTCAGGAGCCCCAAGACGACTCAAAGGTGTATTCTCTCCCATTTTAGGACCTTCTTCACTCTTGAACTTATAGGTTGAGAAAGGGTTGATTTCCAGACTCGATAATGAGTTAGGGCTATCTAATTCTTCACTTGAGGGTGAAGAGGGTGGAGTATCTTCTAATTCTCTTACTCCTCTCGTCGGGGTGTGAGAATTTCTACTCCTTGCTCTTGCTTCTCTTCAAAGTAGGGACAAAGACCTCTCTAGCTCTGGATCGATGGGAATCAATGATCTTGAGCGGGTCATTTTCTATTCATACAACAAAACTAAGAAGAACATAAGCACTGACAAGTAAAAAAAGTAGCAAACACTAACAAATAACAGGTGAGATAGTCTCAAACAAGCAATGAAATAGCAATGGAAGCCGTCTCCCCAGCAACGGAGCCAATTTGATATAGGAATAATCGCGTTGTTAGACAACTACACCTAAATCAAATACAATTTATAACACTCGACTTATCCTAATACAAGTATATGGAAAGAAGAGGAGTCGAACCACAGGGAAAAGCACATAAACACCGCATTCATCACTCTAGTTTAAGCTATCTTGGGACAAAGGATATGAATGACTAAGAGATTAAACTAAAGGTAAAACGAGTTAAAATCAATATAACTAAACATCATGGGAAAAAGGTAGATGTAGATGCCGCTTGATCATGCAATAACATAAAGCAAATCAATAGTGAACTAAACATGCATGAATATCGAAATAAGGTCAAATCTAACCGCCTTCCGGGGTTAATCAGTTTCTCTTAACATATCCTCTATGTTTCTGTTTCAGGTTTTTCTGATGTCCTGCGGGAGAGTTACAATTCCGAGACTGGAACCGGACGCCTGTACCTGCAAAATAACGGAGACTCCTGGTGGTGGGAGCTCCGCCTCCAACGGTCAAGTTAGTACTTGATTAAGGAGTAATTAATGCGGAAATTAAAAGTGATTGGGTCTCTCTAGGTGAGAGTGTTTAATGTAGGTAATCTGCTTTGTTAGCGAGATCAGCCGGTTATTACTGTGTGTAATTAATGTGTTTTTTCGTAATCCCCCTTAATGAGGATTAAGGCAGGTATTTATAACCTTGGGAAACGTGCCCATCCTAGGTTTAGGGTAACCTAGGGCTGATTGGGCTTCCCTCGGAAGTTGGGCCTGGGTGGCCGGTTTCTCCATTAGGCATGGAGTATGCCACATGTCATGACATAATAGGTCCAAGGTGGACGAATAAGCGCGTGCCACGTGGCAAGCCCTAACAATTCCAACTGGGGGACACTTGGCATGACATGATTGGCCCACGTGGCGCATTCCGATTGGTGGGAGCAAAATCCCCTAATCATTTGCCCCTCACAGGTGGCACGTGACTGGTCACGTGTTACCTGTGACAGGTGTCGCACTGTAACAGGCGACGACCTTCTACAGGTGTCAGTCGGCGAAAGGCCGAGAGATTTTCCCACCCAAATTTTGAATTCTGAAAGTGACCCTTCGCCTTCTCACTTCGCCTATATAAGGGAGGATTGTCTTGAGTCATTTTCACACTTGAGAACTTTGAGAGAGAACATTCGGACCCCTGAACTTGCTCTGACATTTTGGACCTTTTCTGCCTACCGCCTGTTCTGACAAGCCGACTGCACATGATTTTCAGCACTTCATCAATCGTCACTTGTTCAGGTAACTGTCGGTTCTCTTACTCTTAATTTTCTTTTTTTTTTTTTGAAATGGCACCACGGAAGCACACGACACGACCTAGGTTAGTGATCAGCCGGTCACCGGGGACGGCTGAATCTAGGACTAGGAGTGCCGCCTGCCCTTTTCCGGACCCATCTTTGCCCTTTATACAAAGTCCGACTGTATCTGTGTCTACGCAGAGCAGGATGGCCAGAACGAAAAAGACTGCTAGGATCTCAAATTCAGACGGCTCCTCCCACAGGGTGCCGCTTAGTGAAACATCTGACCAGGCGCCAGATGTGGAAGTGAAATAAGGCGGCCTGAAAGCCGGAAATTCTGTGGGAGGAGTCATAGTGACCCCTTCCCATTTAACAGTTAACAATTCTGCTCCTTTTCAAAGAGAGGAGGCGGGCCCCTCCGGGAGAGGGGAGGAGTCGTCCTCCTCGGACTTGTTAGAGGACGATTCCGAGTCAAGCTCTTCTGGCCATGCTTCTTTGGACACAGAAGAGAAAAACAGCCGCCTGCAAGAGGCGAGACTTTCTCACGCAGTTGAGAAGGGGGACAATTGGGCGGAGCCATCCGCCTCTTACCGAGAGCAAAATACCCCCTACTACTGCACGGTACCTCGGGGCCGGATCACAGCCATGCAAGAGAAAGTGGAGAGCTTTATTGCAAACCACACCATGGGCCCCGACTTTCTAGTGTTTGTGCCGGATCCAGAAGACATAGTCGTCTGGCCGGCTGGTACCAGTTATGATAGCGCCTGCTTTGGCTACTACGAGGCGGCCATCAAGGCAGGGCTGCGCTTCCCATTACATCCGGCTGTTCAGCGGATCTTGGATGGGTATGAGTTGGGGTTATGGCAGTTAGCCCCAAACTCCTGGGTCAACGTACTCGGCTATGTGGCCGGGTGCGAACTGCACGGGGTGGAGCCGAGCTTCGAGGCTTTCGCCCATATGAACTATCTCAGCCGGACCCCTAAGACAGGCGGGTACCGACTGGTATCAATTAACAAGCCACAGGGGCTACCTCATGACGAGAGGTAAAGCAAACAAGTGGAAGGACTGGCGGAGCACCTTCCTCATCATTGAGAGTTCAGACACTGAGCTGAACAAGCGCTTCAATAGGTGGAACAGGAATCCGCCCCTTCTTGCAGGCGGCCGTAGCATGCCGCCTGTTCCCCCAAGGCTAATAAAGAGATCCTTGATAAGAGGTAGTCGGCCTGTCGAATACTCTGTTGTTCCATACATTTCTTGTTATGACTTTTATTAACTTTGCTGTTTGTTTTTGCAGCTGACGCCATGAGCAAAATCACCGCCTCCAAGACTGCGGCGGCCATGTTGCGGGCCTCCATCATGCAACAAGCTTCAACCGACTCCCCCAAGAAGGGGGCACCCTTGGTGAGCTCCGAACCTTTCACCCTCTTTTTGGAGTTGTGTTTATGCATATACTGACTTTTTTTCTTCTTTTTTAGACGGGTGCTCCAAGAGCTTCATCTTCCCAACAGCCGGACCCCAAGGCCCAGAGGACGACTGTTGCGAGCTCTCCTGGTTCTGCCAGGAAACATGTGGCGGCTGAGAAACAGCCGGCCACTTCTTCTAAAACTCCAACTGGGCCGCCTAGAAGTATGAAGTTGTCCTTGTAAATTTTTTACTCACTCCCTTTTTTACTAGGTCTAATCCGTTTGTTTATGCTTGATGCAGCCGGCCCTCAGGAGCCTGACTTGGTAGAGATGGCCAAGTCTATGATCAGGGCAGTTCCTCCAGCTGAAAGGGAGGCGGTCAGGGGTGTCGGCACCCTTGACCTAGACGGGATTGCAGGGGTCCTTGCTGAGGTATACTTAGCATATTTTTGAGTATTTGAATTTCTGGACGCCTGTTTTATTTTTTGTTTGGAAACTGACGCCTGTTTCTTTTTACTTAGGCCCTGCTCCGAGTGAACGGCCTTCGCAAGCCGCTTGACCGGAAGAACAAAGAGGTAAAGGCAGCAAAAGCTATGGCCGCCTCCAACTGTGATAAAGTAATGTTTCAAATTGCCCAAAATGAAGTTCTGACCATTGATATTCTTTATTATCAGGTGCAGGCTACCGCCGCTGTTCGGGCTCAGTTAGAGGCGGCCCCGAAGAGGAATGGCGAGCTGGAGGCGACCATCACCAATCTCAAGGCCGAGCTGAAACCTCTTTGCCTAAAGATGTACTCATACGAAGCCTTGGAGAAATCCTTGGCCAACTTAAAGGAACTCCTGGTGACCCAAGAGAAGAGTCTTACCCAGGAGCTCTCGGAAAAGGTCGAGCAAGAGAAGAAAGAGCTGGTCCGGGAGATGATGGAAGACTCCGCTCAAATCTAGCTCATGACTAGGGGCCGCCTCTTCCCTAATGCCGACTTTGCCTCATGGGAAAAAACGTACCGCCATTGTTCTGATACATATAATCAAGAGATCCTGGCGGCTGCTGAGGAAGAGGCGTTGGAGGAGGAGGAGCCGGTAGTGGCGCTTGTGCCGCTTGGGGGTAATGCATCAAAAAAGGATGCAGCTGAAGCCGAGTCCAGCAAGAAGAGTGCTGACCAGGCGGCAGCTGCTAATATTGAAGATCTGCCCCCTTCTTAAGCTTTATGTATTCTTTCCACGGCCTGCGTGCCGTTTATTTTGTTTTTACCCGGCCAGGGGGCCGGGGCTTTGAATATTTTGCCGGTCTTTAATGACCGGCTTCTTTTTAATGAATTTTTGTTTTGCCTCAAATTTGTCTAAGTATTCCATATTCTAATATCCAATTGTTCACTAGACCGACTGTTTTACATGGCCGATAGTTGCAGACAGGTACGGATAGTTAGTCACGCCGCCTATGCCCCTGGACGACTGGTTGTCTGTTTCCAGGATAGACGATCAGTCGGCCATTTATCCAATCGGTATTCGAACTATTTTAAGGTCTGGATCCTTTTTAGGCAGGCGGTCCTGTCATTTGTAAATTTAACCAAGTAGGAAAGTGATCTGACCAAGTAAACATGAGTGTTACCTAGTCTCCAAGGAACTGAGTAGTAGAGATAACAAGCGGCGGGTACCGGTTGTTTCCCTTTATTCGCCAATGTTTGTTGGCTTTTAACTCATAATTTGTTAACCTAGGAGGAGTAGTGGTTGAGAGCCCCTGTTTGCTAAAAACAGGCGGACGACTCATACCTTTTAGGCTCCATACTAAGTTTGAGGGAGTGACTATAAGTTAACATAGGAGTTACTTAGTCTCCGTCACACTCTAGATTGAGTAGTAGAGGTACCAGGCGGCGGAGGCCGGCTGATCCCCTTGATTCGCCAATGTTTGTTGCTATTAACTCAATAGGTTACCTAGTAGGAATAGGGGTTTGAGTGCCCCTGTTTGCCAAAAAACAGGCGGTCTACTCAAACCTTTTAGGTTCCATACCAAATTTGAGGGAGTGACTATGAGTTAACGTTAGAGTTACTTAGTCGCCGTCACTCTTGCTTGAGAAGTAGAGGTACCAGGCGGTGGAGGCCGGCTAGACCCCTTGATTCGCCAATGTTTGTTGGCTATTAACTCAAGAGGTACCCCCTGCATTTATCCCAAGTAATACAGGCGGTCATCTGACTCAGATGTCAACTGCTACCACTGGTTTGGTTAGTGATAGAGTTATCCTTGTCTCAAAAATGGCTACGTGGTTGCCCTTGGGGACAGTCGTATAGGTGCCGTGTAATTAGTTTATAGAGCAATGTTCCACCCAAAAGGGAGCTGCTCTCTGCGACGAATTTCATCCAGAGGGATGCCACCGGACGCCTGCTATGATGTTGGGACAGGTCGTATTAGTCTTGAAGATTTGATCAGCTGGCTTGGCGCCTTGTCTGATCATTCGGCCTGTGGCCTTGGTAAGTTCTTGGTGAACGTAGGTGCTAAGTAAAAGGAGGGTAGCCGCCTGTTAGGCACAGGGTCGGCCAGGCCCTAATCTTTTTAGCTAAGTATTAGGGGGGTGGCTATGTGTTTGGAACCAGTCGGCCATCTTCTTATGGAGAGCAGCCGACTATATGTCCCTCTGAAGTAAGAATAAAAATTAAACATGGAGAGTAGCCGACTATTTGTTAGTAGGCGTGCCTCTCTTAGTACAAAATTGAATAGTAAGTATGAAAACTTTTATTAAGTAGCTCTTGACTATTTACATCATTCAAAAGAAATATTTCTTAAGATTATCTACATTCCAAGTTCGAGGCAACGGTTGTCCGTCTGGTGTTTCCAGACGGTAGGTACCGTCCCTGACTTCCTCACAAATTCGGTAAAGTCCTTCCCAGTTGGGAGTTAGTTTGCCAGACTCATTAGCCCTACCAACTGTTTCCATTTTTCTAAGTACAAAGTCCCCTACTTTGAGTGGACGCCTGTGTACTTTTTTGTTGTATGATCTAGTCATTCTCAGGTGATAGATTTCATGGCGCAAGACAGCATTGCCCCTCTTTTCAGGAAGTGAGTCTAATGCCAGGCGCATGGCTTCCCAGTTTGCCTCTTCGTCATATAGCATTACTCGAAGAGTCGGCTCATAGTGTTCTATTGGAAGAACAGCTTCCGCACCGTAAGTTAGGAGGAATGGAGTTTCTCCAGTCGCCCCTTTTTCAGTCGTCCTAATGGCCCAGAGAACATGTGGCAGTTCATCCGCCCATAGGCCGCCTGCTCGTTCAATCTTTTTCTTGAGACCGTCCGAGATGATTTCATTAAAGGCTTCTACCTGGCCGTTTGCTTGTGGACGGCCGACATATGCAAAGTAGTTTACAATTCCTTGGTCACCCAACCAGCTTTTGAGAACAGGCGTCTCAAATTGGGGACCATTATCAAAAACCATAGACATGGGAACCCCGAACCGAGTGATGACATTTTTCCAAATGAATGAAATTACATCTTTCGTCTTGATTCCCTTTACAGCCTCCGCCTCTACCCATTTAGTGAAGTAGTCAACGGCTACAAGTATGTACCTCCTTCCGCCTGTAGCAGGCGTATATGGACCCAGAATGTCCATGCCCCACTTAGCAAACGGTAGTGGGCTATGAATGGTAGTGAGGTCAGTAGCCGGACGGTGAATTAGTTTGCCAAACCTTTGGCACTTGTCACATTTTTTCACCATCTCCATTGCATCTGCTTCCAAAGTAGACCAAAAGTAGCCCTGCCGCCTTGCCCTTTGAGCAAGCGTCCTACCGCCTATATGAGAAGCACAGTAACTAGAGTGAAGATCGTCTAGTATCTCTCGTCCCTTTTCTGGAGTAACACACTTTAAGAAGGGTTGAAGGTAGCCCCTTTTGTGAAGTTCTCCCTTTATCATTTCAAAACAGGTGGCTCGTTTTTTCAGTGCTGCCACCTGTTGAGGATCATCCGGCAGTGTACCGTTTGTCAGATATGCCCTGATTGAATCCATCCAGGTTGAGCTTCTGTCTAGGATTCCAATAGGGTTTTCCTCGATGCTTCTCTTCTCCATTACTTCCCAAAAAACAGTTCGAGGAGTATCAGAGGAGGCGGATGATGCTAATTTTGACAGTGCATCCGCCTGGTTTTTTTCTGATCTCGGCACTTGGATCAGATGGAAATCCTCAAGGGAGCCGACTGCTTGTCGGACCGCCTGTAAATACTTGATCATGGCCGGATGGGTTGCTTCGTATTCGCCATTGTACTGACTCACTATCAATTGTGAATCGGAACAGGCGTTTATTTTTCTTGCCCCTGCCGCCTTACACATGCGGATCCCGGCTAGTAAAGCTTCATATTCTGCCTCATTGTTTGAAGCCTGAAAACTGAAGCGTAGAGCATACTCGTACTTGTCGCCCTCTGGCGACTGACATATGACGCCTGCTCCACAACCATTTGAAATAGAGCTTCCGTCCACATATACCTTCCATACTTGGTATGGAACTTGAGAGTCAGGAGGACGAGTCATCTCTACAATAAAGTCAGCAAAGGCTTGCCCCTTCACTGCTTTTCTAGGCTCGAAAGTAACTTCGAGGCTCTGTATTTCTATGGCCCATTTGATCATTCGGCCTGACGACTCCATGATGGTAAGTGGCCGCTTGATAGGTTGGTCTGTATACACGACGACTGCATGTGCCAAAAAGTAGGGCTTCAATTTTTTAACAGCCATGAAGAGTGCAAGACCAAATTTCTCCACTAGGGGATACCTCAACTCGGCATTTTTCAGTACGTGACTGACAAAGTAGACCGGGAGCTGACAGCCGTCTCTTTCAGCAAGGAGAACAGCGCTTAACGCATGATCAGAGACGGCCAGGTACATGTAGAGTACTTCTTTGGGCAAAGGGCTGACCAGCCTCGGCAAGGAATGCAAGTGAACTTTCAATTTCTAGAAGGCCGCCTCAGCATCCGGCCCCCATTCAAACCTTGCCTTTTTCTTAATTGCCTGGAAAAAGTATAGGCATTTGTCGCCTGATCGGCTTAGAAATCTTCCCAAGGTCGCCAGACAACCTGTTAACTTCTGAACCTCTCGGATGGTACGAGGCGGCTGCATGTCAATGACCGCCTGCACCTTCTCAGGGTTCGCCTCTATTCCTCTCTGATTGATAAGGAATCCGAGAAATTTCCCAGGCTCAACTCCAAATACACATTTCTTGGGATTGAGCATGACATGGTGCCGCCTAAGTGTGGCGAAAGTTTCTCGGAGGTCCGACAGATGATCTTTCTGAAGTTTAGTCTTGACAATCATATCATCAATGTATGCCTCGACGTTTCTCCCAATCTGATCAAAGAACACAGTGTTTATCATTCGCTGGAAGGTAGCCGGGGCATTCTTAAGACCAAATGACATGACCGTGTAACAGTATAACCCCTGATCAGTGACGAAGGCCGTCTTCTCCTGATCTTTCTTCCATAAAGGAATTTGATGGAAACCAGAATAGGCGTCCATAAAGCTCATCAAAGCATGGCCGGCTGTTGAGTCAACAAGGTTATCAATTTTAGGCAGAGGGTAACTGTCTTTGGGGCACGCCTTGTTTAAGTCTGTGTAGTCTACACACATTCGCCAGGTGCCATTCGGCTTTTTAACAAGCACCACATTTGCAACCCAGTCTGGGAAGTAACATTGCCAAATGAACCCTGCATCAAGTAATTTTTTAACTTCGGCGGCTGCCGCCTGACTTCTTTCTTCGCCATGGTTCCGCTTCTTTTGCCGTATCGGCTTCTTTTTCGGATCCACGACCAGTTTATGTACCGCTAGATCAGGACTAATGCCTGGCATTTCATGGACTTCGAATGCAAAGATGTCCTTGTATTCTTTCAATAGTTTGTGAAAGTCGTCACCAAGGTCTCTCATAGCAGTCGTCCCAACTTTGACTGTTTGGTCAGGACGTGAGTCGTCTAAGATCAGGTCCGCATGCTCACCAGCCGGCTGAGGGCGGAACTCATCCGACCGCTCCTCTGCCAATGATTGCTATTTTCTTTCTTTTCTTGCGGCCCCTGTCTGGGATGCCTTTCTCTTCTTGCAACCTGCTTCTTGAATAGGCGCACTCTCCTTGACATTGTCAAGGTCTGTTTTTTCACCGCTTGACCCAGTGGCCATAACAGTGGGCTTGACATCCGAGAGATAGCACTCTCGGGCCATCCTTTGATCTCCCCTTAGGGAGCCGACTGCTCCATTATCCCTCTCAAACTTGAGCAACATAAGAGATGGGATTATAACAGCCTTGGAATTATTCAGGGTTGGTCGACCCAGAATCATGTTGTAGGCCGAGAGTTCTTCTACTACCAGGAAACGGACTACCATGTGTCGTCCTTTCCCTTTTTCGCCCAGGCGGATGGGTAAATCCACTCGTCCCAGTGGGTGGACGACTCCTCCTCCAAACCCTACTAAAGGGTGGGAGGCCGGATGTATGCAATCAGTCTGATATTTTAGTTTCGACAGACATTTTCTACTGATGAGATCTGAGGAGCTTCCGGTATCTATGAGGATTCGGCCAACTCTCTGGTTGGCCACTTTACATTCAATAACGATAGGGTCGTCATGCGGCCCTCTTACCCCTCCAATATCTTCTTCAGTGATGACAATCTCAGGAAATGAATATTTGGACGGTCGTTCTTGGTGAACGGTATTTACATCTAACCGCCTGATATTGTCTTTGTTGCCCCTTATAGTGGGGCCGCCTCCTGAGAAGCCGCCTGCAATGGTGTAGACGACTGCATCATCTGTATCGGAGTTGTCGGCCTGTTGATTCTTCTTGGCCGACTGCTTTTTTGAGGAAGTGTTCCCCGTAGATTTCTTGACATAAGTGTCAAGATCACCTTGCTCAGCCAGGCGGTCCAGATACCGCATGAGACTAATGCAGTCATTGGTGTGATGACCAACATCATCATGATAAGCACAGAATTTATCTTGGTTCCGGTTGTTTGCAGAACCCTTCATGGGGACCGGCTTCTCAATTGAGATTCGTCCCTTGATTTCTTTTAGGATAAACTGGTTATCTTTGTTAAACGCATACTTTGGGGAGTATGGTTTGAATTCTTTTTTCTTTTTCTGGGCCGGCTGTTTAGAGGAATCAGCCGCCCAGACCTCTTTTCTCTTCTCATCTTTGTTTGACGACTGTTTCTGTCGTCCTTCTCTTTTGTCGAACCTTTTCCCGTCTGACTGTTTTACCGTACAAAGATCAGTCGCCTATATATAGGCTTCTGCTTCAATCAAGGCCTCTTGAAGAGTCGCCACCCTCTTTCGAACCAAATCAAATTGGAAGGTAGACCCGTCTTTGAGACCTCTGAAAAAGTCAGTATAGGCTACCTCATCCGGTAACCCTTGAATTTGTATTCTCATCAGGTTGAACCGCCTGATGTAAGAACGAAGCCCCTCCTTCTCGCCCTGCTGAATTGTTCCTAAATCAAGGGTCGTTTTCTTCGCAGGGATGTTCATGGCAAAGTTGGAGGTGAATAAGTAAGCAAGCGTCCTGAAGCTATTTACACAACCAGTCGGCAGGTTGCCGAACCATTGTTGTGCGATTCCTTTGAGAGTCGCTGGGAAACACTTGCACCAAGTGGGATCATCCAACCCTTGAAGGTACATCAGGTTGGTGAATGCCATCAGATGGTCTTCTGGGTTAGTAGTGCCGTCATAGGCGCCTACTAGTACATTTTTCACTTTGGCCGGCTGAGCGGCTTCAGTAATTTCCTTGGAGAAGGCTGACGGCTGTTTACCAAGTCTAAGCAACCGTAGCTGCCAGTCCATAGGTTGGACGTTTTTTGCTGCAGGTCCACCAAACGGAGGTGGCTGCAAAAAATACTGTTGTTGCGGCACAAATGGTAAGTTTGGTACCGCCTGGTCGCTATGAAAGCCGGACTGACGGGAGGTGCCGCCTGACTGACTCTCATGATACGACTGAGTATGCCTCATCGAGGCATTTTGCAGACTGTCTTGAAAGTTTGAAGTAGAGGTCGACTCTGACAATCGGTCACTCTTCTTCTGCTCTAGCAGTAGCCGAGCGTCTGTGAATGTTTGCTTCGACCCGTCCGCCTGAATATGACGAACAGGTTTCCTATTTCCTGTAGGAAAACGGAATTTTGTGAAATCAAGGGCAGGTGGCTCCCGCTTCCTAGATTTAGGATGAGGAGTCGCCTCTCGCCCTTGAACTGGCTTCCTCTTCAGTGAAGTGGAGGGTTTCTTAGCCGACTGCTCCTTGACTGGAGCAGGCGGCTTCTTGTTGATCAACTCTTGAATCTCTCCCTTGAAGTTCCTCATGAAGGTCATGAGTTCGTTCCTTGTGATGGGAGCAGACCCATCAGTCGGCTGTTGCCGAACAGGCGGTGCGCCTGCTGGCTCACTTCCAGTTTGAAGATGTTCCCGTTCCCTCCTTTCGGTATGACGGGTACGTCGGGCCCTTAGGGTCCCGTCTGAAGCTGTGTGAGCTTCAACTTCAAATTCACTCTCGGTATCATGGTCCGACTGAACTTGAGGGTCGTCTAGGGGACGCCTCTCTTCAGGACTCGGTACAGACTTGGATGCCATCTCAGAAGTACTCTTCCCACAGACGGCGCCAAATGTTTCGGGGTTTTCTGATGTCCTGCGGGAGAGTTACAATTCCGAGACTGGAACCGGACGCCTGTACCTGCAAAATAACGGAGACTCCTGGTGGTGGGAGCTCCGCCTCCAACGGTCAAGTTAGTACTTGATTAAGGAGTAATTAATGCGGAAATTAAAGTGATTGGGTCTCTCTAGGAGAGAGTGTATAATGTAGGTAATCTGCTTTGTTAGCGAGATCAGCCGGTTATTACTGTGTGTAATTAATGTGTTTTTTCGTAATCCCCCTTAATGAGGATTAAGGGAGGTATTTATAACCTTGGGAAACGTGCCCATCCTAGGTTTAGGTTAACCTAGGGCTGATTGGGCTTCCCTCGGAAGTTGGGCCTGGGTGGCCGGTTTCTCCATTAGGCATGGAGTATGCCACGTGTTTGGGGTAAAAATACCCTAATCACATGGCCCAATGGCCTAGTGACACGTGGCATCCAGCCATTGGTCAGCAGGGCTCCAGTCCTCTGCTGACACGTGTCCTCTAAACCCTAAAAGGGGAACCATCCCTTCCCCACTATAAATAGTGGAAGGACCCTCATTAATGGGGGCTGGAACATTTGTTTATCACATTGAATACTCTTAAAAAAGAAACACACTTACCCCGAGCAATATTAATTGCGGAATTCTCCCATTACGCGAGAAGTAACTTCCACATTACGTGTATTCTACCTCCCGTATCTTTACTAACTTGATCGTCGGAGGCGGAGCTCCCACCCCCAGGAGTCTTCTTGATTTTGCAGGCACAGGCGTCGAAGGGCATTCTTGGAATTGTAACTCTCCCGCAGGACACATCAAAAAACCCCGAAACATTTGGCGCCGTCTGTGGGGAGAGTACTTCTAAGATGACTTCTGATACTGTGTCACCGAATCAGGGCAAACGGCCTGAGGTCGAGCCTGAGGTCCAGACGGACCATGAAAGTGGCGACGAGATTGAAACATATGTGGCCCCGGATGGGTCTTTCAGAACGAAGCACCCTCGTGCTAAAGATAGAAGAGAACGGGAAATCAGCCAAGCTGCTCCCAACAACCCAGCCGGGCAACCGGCTGGAATTGCCCAAACGGTGGAGGGCTCAGCCCCCGTTACAAGAAACGAACTCATGTCTTTCATGAATAGTTTCAAGGGTGAGATCAAGAGCCTCATCCGGTCAGCTACTCCAAAGAAGGGTCAGCCGGCCAAGAAGCCTTCTGGAAAGAAGGCGGTCAAAGAACGAGTTCCTACCCCTCATCCCAAGCCAAAGGAGGGGGAGGGCTTAAGGTTTGATCCAAGCAGACTCCGTTTTCCTCAAGGGGAGCTGCGAAAGGCCATCCGGCACGTACAGCCGGATGGCTCCAAGAAAACATTCTCAGACGCCCGCACATTTCTCCAAGAGAAGCGAGGTCAGGCGTCTGCGTCGGCCTCAACATCGACCTTCCCGGACAGTTTCCATGACATCTCACACAGGCGTACGGGAACGAACCTTAGGAGCCAGACGGGCGAAGCTTCTTCCCGGTCTGGACCCAAAGTGATCCAGCCTGGCCTATTCGGCACAACGAATGGGTTGGGTGGATCCCCTTTCATGTCACCGGGTCTTTTCGGTGGGCAAGCGCAGCAGCCGTTCCAACCCACGGACTGGCAGCTGCGCCTGCTAAATTTGGGGGAACAGCCAACAGCGTTCTCACCAGAGATAACCCAGGCGGCACAGCCGCCTAAGATCAAGAATGTTTTGGTGGGGGCCTATGATGGCACCACCAACCCAGAAGACCATCTAATGGCCTACTCTAACCTCATGTACCTTCAGGGGTTAGATGATGCCGTCTGGTGTCGATGCTTCCCGGCTACCCTCAAGGGCATAGCCCAACGGTGGTTTGGTAACCTACCAGCCGGTTGCATCAACAGCTTTCGAACTTTGGCGTACTTGTTTACGTCAAATTTCTCAATGAATATTCCTGCCAAAAAGACTAGCCTCGACCTAGGGGCAATACAGCAGGGCGACCGGGAGGGCCTCCGGTCATACGTCAGACGGTTCAATCTGATGAGAATTCAGATTCCAGGACTATCAGACGAAGTGGCCTATACAGACTTCTTTCGAGGTCTGAAGGATGGGTCGACCTTTAAGTTTGACCTCGTCCGGAAGAGGGTTGCTACCCTCCAAGAGGCGTTAATTGAAGCTGAAGCCTATATACAGGCGACGGAGCTTTGTGCTGTCAAGCAGCCGTCAGATTATATAAAGTCTGACAAAAAAGAGAGCCGGCAACAGCATAAGCCGGCAAGAAAGGAAGAAAAGAGAAAAGGGGTCTGGGCAGCTGACCGATCAGGACAGCCGGCCCAGAAGATCAGGCGGAAGTCAGAACCATATGTCCCCAAATACGAGTTCACAAAAGATTGCTCCACCATCCTCCTGGAAATCAAAGACCGGATGTCTCTCGACAAACCGGCTGAAATGAAAAGCCCCGTGAATAAACGGGACAAGAGCAAGTATTGCCAATACCACGAGGATGTTGGCCACGACACCAATGGCTGCTATAGCCTCGTGCGGCTATTGGACCGTCTGGCAGATGAGGGGGCCCTAAAGTCCTATCTACCCAAGGCTAGGGGTAATACCCAGGCCAAGAAAGGGCAGGCGGCAAAAACCGGCCCAGTAAACTCCGAGACGGATGAAGAGACCATCTTCACCATAGCAGGCGGTTTTGCCGGAGGGGGTCCCACCATCCGGGGCACCAAAGACAACATCAGGAAGCTGGTCAACTCAGTGGATGAGGGCCAGGCGTCGAAAGACATCTTCCCTGACGTCCTTATTTCTGAAAAGGACCGGGGCAAGGTCAGGCGGCCTCATGATGACCCCATCGTCATCGAATGCAAGGTTGCCAACCAGAAAGTTGGCCGGATCCTAATAGACACCGGGAGCTCGTCTGACCTAATCAGTTATCAGTGCTTGACCAAGCTCAAGTACACATCCGGTAACATGCACCAGGCTCCTCACCCACTAGTCGGTTTTGGGGGTGGAGTAGTGCATCCGGTCGGAAGCATAGATCTTCCGATCCGGCTGGGTGAAAAGGGGCAAGGACGCCACATGATAGTCAAGTTTTTAGTTGTGGAGGAGCTGTCCGCCTACAACATGATATTTGGCCGTCCTACCCTCAACGCATCTAAGGCTGTCATCATCCCGTCCCTCATGTTGGTCAAATTTCAAAAGGATGATGGTACAGTCGGTGCCTTAAGCGGGGACCAGAAGACGGCAAGAGAGTGCTATCTCTCTGACGTCAAGACAACTATGGGTGCAGCCGGCCAGGGCGAGCCCATAGTTATTGATAACTGCGATCCAGCAGTCCCGGCTCCAAGGGCAGCCGGTATGAAAAGAAAGGCGGACCAACTGGCACCCGTCAAAAAGGAGAAATGGCAATCACTAGCCGGGGAAAGGTCAGATGACCAACGACCTCAGCCGGCTGGTGACTGCCTTGATGTCATCCTAGATGACAGCCGTCCTGAAAGAACAGTCAAGGTCGGGATGGTAGCCTTCGAACGGTTGGGAGAAGGTTTGCTCCAGCTGCTGAAGGAATTCAAAGACATCTTTGCCTTTGAAGTGGAAGAGATGCCAGGCGTCAGCCCGGATCTTGCTGTCCACAAGCTAGCCGTAGACCCCAAAAAGCAGCCGGTTAGGCAGAAAAAGAGGGATCATGGTGGAGGGATCATGGTGGAGAAAGATCTCAAGTTGAGGCTTTTAACAAGTTGATCTCAGACGGGATAAAGAAGGAAGTAGAAAGAGCCGGTGGACTATGGGCGGAGGAATTACCTCATGTCCTTTGGGCTATCCGGACAACCGAAAAGGGGGCAACCGGTGAGACCCCATTTCTCATGACATACGGCACTGAAGCAGTTCTTCCCATTGAACATTATGAGCCTACTCTACGCATTATGTTATATGATGAGGAGGCTAACTGGGAAGCCATGCGGTTGGCATTAGACGCTCTTCCAGAGCGAAGGGGGAATGCTGCCTTGCGTCATGAGATCTACCGTCTGCGTATGACTAGAGCCTACAACAAGCGGGTTCGTAAAAGACCTTTGAAAGAAGGAGATTTTGTGCTTCGCAAAATGAAGGCAACCGGTAGGGCCAATGAACAAGGCAAATTAACCCCAAATTGGGAGGGACCCTACCGGATCTTTGAAGAAGTACGAGACGGCACTTACCGCCTGGAAACTCCAGACGGAAGAAAGTTGCCTAGAACTTGGAATGTAGATAACCTCAAAAAATACTACTTCTAAGCATTGTACATCTCTTAAAAATTTTCAAATGATTAATGAGAATTACATTCAATTTTGTATACAGCCGCCATGTTTTGTGCCTACCACAAGCGGCACCAGTAACTAATTTTTTCATCCGGTGACACCCCTACGGGTGAATTCATCGAAGAGAACATCTCCCATTTGGGTGGTAAATTGTTCTAAGCGATCACACAGGCGGTCAAATCCGCCTGACGATCCTACGCACCAAAAAAGGGCAGGCTAGCAACCCCAAACTTGCAGCCGGCTCCCATTTTGGACAAATCCGCCTGACTCTCTAAGAGCAGGCCTAAAATCATCCGGTGACACCCCTACAGGTGAATTCATCGAAGAGAACATCTCCCATTTGGGTGGTAAATTGTTCTAAGCGATCACACAGGCGGTCAAATCCGCCTGACGATCCTTCGTACCAAAAAAGGCAGGCTAGCAACCCCAAACTTGCAACCCCAAACTTGCAGTCGGCTCACTTTTTGGAAGGACAGCCGGTACTCAGTACCGTCGCCTGACTCTCTAAAATCAGGCCTAAACATTTGGTCTAGGCCATAATTCATTCAGGGGTATGCTTGCAAAAGCCCGACCGGTGAATGGACATCCTAATCTGGCGTGATTCTTTTGCAAAGTCCCGACCGGTAATTCAGTATAAACCGACTGGCTCCCAAATCTAATGTTGGCACTTAGTGTATATTCGAGCTATATCATATGGATAGTCGCCTGGCTTGCAAAGACCCAGACCACTATCCAGGGGCAATTACCCAGACGGCAGTGTTACCGGTGGGGTCTTCTTGGGAACCCTTGCAAATTTCTTCGCCTAGTTTGCGAAGACCCAGACGGCAGTGTTACCGGTGGGGTCTTCTTGGCAACCCTTGCCAATTTCTTCGCCTAGTTTGCGAAGACCCAGATGGCAGTGTTACCGGTGGGGTCTTCTTGGCAACCCTTGCAAATTTCTTCGCCTAGTTTGCGAAGACCCAGACGGCAGTGTTACCGGTGGGGTCTTCTTGGCAACCCTTGCCAATTTCTTCGCCTAGTTTGCGAAGACCCAGACGGCAGTGTTACCGGTGGGGTCTTCTTGGCAACCCTTGCAAATTTCTTCGCCTAGTTTGCGAAGACCCAGACGGCAGTGTTACCGGTGGGGTCTTCTTGGCAACCCTTGCCAATTTCTTCGCCTAGTTTGCGAAGACCCAGACGGCAGTGTTACCGGTGGGGTCTTCTTGGCAACCCTTGCAAATTTCTTCGCCAAGTTTGCGAAGACCCAGACGGCAGTGTTACCGGTGGGGGCTTCTTGGCAACCCTTGCAAATTTCTTCGCCTAGTTTGTGAAGACCCAGACGGCAGAGTTACCGGTGGGGTCTTCTTGGCAACCTTTGCAAATTTCTTTGCTGTTTGCGCAGACCCAAGCGGTAGTGTTACCGGCGGGGTTCTTTTGGTTATCCTCGCAGAAATATTTATAAAAGATAACAAGAATTCTAATATTGGAGTGCGGAAACATAAAAAGCATTCAAAAGCCGGCTCAGCCGGTGAAAATGTTTATATTCAAAATAAAAATTATTACAGCCTAGCCCATCTCATCCGGCGCTATTACAAGATAATGCTAGGCACGCAGGCCGGGAAGTAGTTGCTACTCCAGGCGAACAGTGAGCCGGTCCTATTCCGGTTGGTTCTGGGTTGGATCAGGGTGAGCGGCTGCGTCGGCTTCAGGAACGACTTATTCCTCTTCAGCAGCCTTCGCCTGCCGTCGCGAAATCTCCTCCCTAACCCAAGCGTCATAGGGTCCGGACCCCGGCTCATTCGCCTCCTCGGCCAGAATGGCAAGATCAGAATATTTGAAGGCGAGTTCCCAGACGGTGAAGTCCGCCTCCGGGTGGATGAGGGAAAACGCCCGTTGCATCCGGTTTGCACAGTCATGCTCATTCTCTTCAATGAGCCTCTCCTGCTCCGACTCCAAGGTGACCTTGAAGTTCTCATTGGCAGCAGCCGCCTCTTTGCGCAGGCGCTCATTCTCTTTGGCAAGGCGGCCATTTTCAGTCTCCGCCTTGCTCAGCCGTTGGAGGGGCTCTGTCTGTTCCTCCAAATTTTTATTGGCATAATCCAGGGACGCCTGCAGTTGGTCAACTTGGTTTTTCAGCTGATCAATCTGCTGTTGGAGGGCTTTGGTCTTCTCCGCCTGTTCCATGCGTATAGATTTAGATTCTAAGCCATGCATGTACAAAGAGTAGTCAGCAACATTATGGGCGTCATCCACAGCCCGTTTGCTTCTCCTTACCTCCTCAGACTTGCGGGTATAAGCTCGTTTGAGCCCCTCTACGCGCAGCATAGCCTGCAAAAATACAGCCGGTTAATACTGCATACTTGAAAATGCACGTCAAGAAAATTACCGCATGGTTGTTGGAGCATACGTCGGCCAGGTCGACCAGCACCCGGTCGGCATTAAAGGAGTTGATCCCAGGGATCGCCTCCTTCTCGTCCCTGGGGACGGCTTTCAGCATGGCCCGGGCATATTGTGCCCCGTCCGGCCAGCGGGGAGAATTATCTGCACCAGAAACAGACGGTGCGAAACTCGCATATGCTCTGCCTATAGATTGCCGGCTGATTGGAGAATCCCCCGGCTGCGATCGAGACTGTGAATAAGACTTGACCCGCATGGGCAGATCAAGCAGTTTAAGGTCGAAGTTACCTTGGCGGCCCGAACGGCCTTCAGAGGGACCGGGTGCGGTCCTCAATGGGATGGCAGAAAGCACATCCGCAGATCCAGGCCCGTCTGGGACCCTTATTGATTTGCCGCCGGTAGTTTGCCGGTCGGCTGTCTTCTGCACCTTGGATGCAGACTCTTGTTGGGTCGGCGGAGGCCTGACCTGTTTTTGAAGGGACCGGGGCATCTGCTTCCCGTCCTGTAAACGAGAAAAATATAAGTTATGGGATAAAAGGATTGACATAAACAAGAAGGATCAGACGGTTATACCTTCTTCGCCGCCTGGGCAGCAAGTTTTTTCTCGAGATTGGCTTTCCGGATGTCGGCAGCCGACCTAGCCGGTGTCTTCTCGGTGGGCAGCATTCTCTTGGCTTCTTCTGCAGAGGAAGGCACACGGTTAGAATAATAAATAAGCAAGGAAATAAAAGCATCCGGTTCGAAAGAAACCGGCTGAGTTCCGAATACATACGTTTTTCAAACATGCTGCTTAGACCACAAGCGGAAAAGAAGCATTCGTCCCTAAAAAATTCATGTTTGGGCACCCAGTTTCTAGGTACCCTTACTATCTCTCCGGATGAGAGGGTGTCAGGAACTAACTCAAAAAACCCGGAGTCAAGGATGGTCTCTCTATCATCCTCCGGGACAGGGGGCAGGCAGCACTTGGTCCCCAAGAGTTCTGGTTTCCGGTTGTAGATCCGGAATTCTCTGTTCTCTGCCGTAGTTGGGGCCTTAACCAAGTAGAACCGGTGCTTCCAGTCCGACCATTTGGATGGCTTGTCCAAGGTCATAAGGTATTTGGGCTGGGTGGTCAAGGTATACCAGGCTCTCCAGCCGCCTGGGCTCCTACTCAAGTAATGCATGTGGGCAAACGCCTCCCAGCCGGGGTTGAGGCCCTGCATCTCGCAGGCGGCGATATACCCTAAAATATTTACCCATGAGTTGGGGGTTAATTGCCAGAGACCTAGGCCATACCCCCTAAGTATGGCTCTTATTGTGTCGTGGAGAGGGAAGCGGACTCCGGCCACGAAGGCAGCCTCGTAGCACCCGAACCAAGCGTTCGCGTTCGGTTGTCCATCCTCCCACCATATTGTTCCCAGAGCAGCCGGGACCTTTATTGTATAGTCACCCCCCAGCGGCCGCCGTTTGATAAAATCTGGCAGCGCAGCCCGCATGAGCTCGCGGTCCTTGGAGGAGACGGCGATCATGAGAGGATCGTTCCTATTATCCCAGGAAGGCCTCTCCGCCTCCTCGCTATCCTCATATTCGGTTAAGTAGCTGCTACTGCTACTTTGAACGTGACCGGCATCAGAGCCGGCTGGGGAGTTGGAGACCTCCTTATCAGAGCCTACCTGCTCTCTGGTCTCCTGGAGGGGAGCACTCTCTTCGTTTAAAATGCTATCACCCGGGGTGCTAGGAGCGCCCCCGGGTGAGCCTCTCTGCTCTACCTCTCCATGCTCTATTTCACCGCCTGAAGCTGGGACCTCAGGCGGCTGCTCATCTGAGCTCCCACTTCTGTAGTTGGGATCTCTGGCAGTAGACCGGATTCTGGCCATTGTGTCCTGCACAGACACAGAGTCGGTCGATATGGGTGTTGAAAAAGGGTTGTCCCAAAGAACAGAGGCGGCAGACCCAGTTCTAGACTCAGCCGTACTAATAAACCGGCTGAGTTCACAGCTAGGTTCCGGGTATGGGTATAAGGGGTCCATCTACTTATGGGACCAATGAACAAAAATGCGAGTAAAAGACTCAAACGGAAATACATGAAAAAGCTAGAAAGAATAGAGACGGTACCTAGAAGAAAATCTGGAAATTCTCTGGGATGCTTGCGAAGACGCAGGCGGTTCAAAATCCGGCTGGGTTTCTCTGATTACCCTCTCGAAAATCTTTGGCTAGCTTGCAACGACCCAGACGGTCTGTAGACCGGTTGCTCCCAACGAATCTCAACTCCGAATGCTCTCAACTCTCAAATTGCCGGCTGCTCTCAAATCTTCAGAAATTTGGCAAAGTTTGTAAATGAGAGCTCGGGGGACATCTTCTCCTATTTATAGAATTTGTCCCGGAAGGTGAAAAGTCGTGACTCTTCGCCTTCTGCTTTTCCATCCTTACAAAAAAAAAAAATAATAAAAAATAAAAAATAAAACCTTTCACCGGCGCCACGTGGCACTCTGCCACGTCAGCACCAGTGAGGGGCAAATGTTTGGGGTAAAAATACCCTAATCACATGGCCCAATGGCCTAGTGACACGTGGCATCCAACCATTGGTCAGCAGGGCTCCAATCCTCTGCTGACACGTGTCCTCTAAACCCTAAAAGGGGAACCATCCCTTCCCCACTATAAATAGTGGAAGGACCCTCATTAATGGGGGCTGGAACATTTGTTGATCACATTGAATACTCCTCAAAAAAGAAACACACTTACCCCGAGCAATATTAATTGCGGAATTCTCCCATTACGCGAGAAGTAACTTCCACATTACGTGTATTCTACCTCCCGTATCTTTACTAACTTGATCGTCGGAGGCGGAGCTCCTACCCCCAGGAGTCTTCGTGATTTTGCAGGCACAGGCGTCGAAGGGCATTCTTGGAATTGTAACTCTCCCGCAGGACACATCAAAAAACCCCGAAACACCACGTGTCATGACATAATAGGTCCAAGGTGGACGAATAAGCGCGTGCCACGTGGCAAGCCCTGATAGTTCCAACTGGGGGACACTTGGCAGGACTTGATTGGCCCACGTGGCGCATTCCGATTGGTGGGAGCAAAATCCCCTAATCAGTTTCCACAATAGAACCATATATTAAGAGGTGCAATCAAAGAACAATTGATAGTAATGAACCTTAACTAAGTCAACTTCCGTTCCTTGTTAGCAAAGATTCACCTTGATAATAATGAACCAACAATGTGCACTTGCAAGAAGATCATAGAATATCAAGCATGCAAAGATTTTAATCACAATTAACTTAATCCCAATATTATAAGCATGAACAATTAGCAACTACACTATCCCTACACCCTTGGCTAAGTGACTACTCACAAATCATGTTGAAAATAATATCAATCACCAAATCAATAAGCATCAACATGATTAATAAGAAAAGAAGGAAAATCAAAGTAAACAAACAAAATTAAATGCAAAAGTAAAGACAAACAGTAAGAGATTGCTCATTAATTGAAGTTGAAGATCTACAAAAGATTAAACAAGCTACTTCTTCAAAATCCAAGTTCATCAATAAACAAATCCACACTTTCTCTCTCTACCAAAATGAAAACTAATATTGTTTCTATCTCTAGATTAAGCTAAAAATGCAGAAATTGAAAACCAAGTTAATCTAATTACATCAAAACTTTCTAATATGGGACTTATATAGTCCGTACACAACCAGCTAAAATAGAGGAGTGGTCCGACCGAACACTGGGAAGGTTCGGCCGAACCATGGGTAGGTTCGGTCGAACCTCCCTGATCCTGGTCTGGTCGAACTTCTGAGGTTCAGCCACTCCTGCAAATTCGCCAAAATGCCACTTGAAACTGCCAAAATTGTTCGGCCGGACCAATGAACAGTTCGGCCACACCCTGGTTCGGCCACACCTTTAGGGGGTTCGGCCGAACCTCTCCTGAATCTTGCTTCCTTCAGGTTTCCTTGAGCTTAGCTTCCTCCTCTTGAAGACCTGGTGGTTCCTACAAAGCATAAGCATGGAAATCAAAGTAAAGAGTAGGAGAAGGGGCAAAATCTAGGAAAGAAGATGCATAATGGGAAAGGGAACTAAGTGCAAAGAAAAGGATGTAAACAAGCCGCAAATGTGGGAAAATGACCATAAAAATGAATCTTAATTGTGGCATAAATTCCAGTCATCAAAATAATACTGCAAAAACTGGAAAATTCAAAGAACATGAAAGCTGCTGAGGCATGTGGCAATAATGTCCCTCTTCAACTGAAAAATAGATGTCGCTTCTTACTTGTTCATAAATTTGGTAGGGGCCTTCTCAATTTGGGGTTAACTTCCCTTGTTCATTCGCCTTACCACTACCTCCGTTTTTCGTAACACAAAGTCCACAAATTTTAAAGGGCGCTTGTGTACTTTTTTATTGTAAGCTCGAGTCATTCTCAGGCGGTAGATCTCATGGCGCAAGGCAGCATTGCCCCTGCGCTCTGGAAGTGAGTCTAATGCCAGGCGCATGGTCTCCTAGTTTTCATCTTCATCAAATAGCATAATCAGAAGAGTCGGCTCATAGTGCTCAATGGGCAAGACAGCTTCTGCCCCATACACAATGAGAAATTTGGTTTCTCTAGTTTCCCCTTTCGCTGTTGTTCTGATGGCCCATAGGACGTGTGGTAATTCTTCTGCCCATAGGCCGCCAGCTCTTTCAACTTTCTTCTTTATGCCGTCTGAGATTAACTTGTTGAAGGCTTCAACTTGGCCGTTTGATTTGGGTCAGCCGACTGATGCAAAATAATTAGAGAACCCTTGATCTCCCAGCCAAGTCCTTAGGTGAGGGGTGTCAAACTGAGGACCATTGTAAAAAACCATAGACATAGGCACCCCAAAGCGGGTGATGATATTTTTCTAGATGAAAGAGATGACGTCCTTTTTCTTGATGTTTTTGACCGCCTCCGCCTCTACCCATTTAGTAAAGTAGTCCACAACCACTAAGATATAACGCCTGCCGCTTGGAGGAGCCGTATATGGGCCCAAAATGTCCATGCCCCCTTTAGCAAACGGCAAAGGAATGTGGATTGCCGTCAGGTCGGTGGCCGGACGATGGATTAGCTTGCTAAATTTTGACACTTGTCGCATTTTAACCATCTCCATAGTATTCGACTACAGGGTAGGCCAAAATTAATGTCGTCTGGCCCTGACAGCTAAGGATCTGCCGCTTACATTAGAGGCACAATATCCGGCATGCAATTACTAAAGAACTTCTTGCACCTTTTTTTGGGTCACACACTTCAAAAGAGGCTTCAGAAAACTTGCTTTGAAGAGCTATCCTTGCCTTGTCTCAAAGCTTGCAGCACATTTCTTCAGCACGGCCGCCTCTTGAGGTGAATCTTGGAGGGTGCCGTCTATTAGGTATGCCCGGATGCTGTCCATCCAGGTAGAGCTTTGGTCAAGTACTCCAATGGGGTCTTCCTCAGATATACTTCTTTTTTCCATGGCATCCCAAAAGACTAATCGAGGCGTTTCACAGGAGGTGGATGACGCTAGTTTGGACAGAGCATCTGCCTGATTGTTTGCTGATCTAGGCACTTGACTTAAATTGAAGTCTTCAAGTGTCCCAGCTTCAACCTTGACCGTCTGCAAATATTTGATCATAATCGGATAGGTGGCTTTATAGACACCATAGCACTGGCTAACGACCAATTGCAAGTCAGAGCAGGCGTCAGTTCTCGTTGCGTTGCCGCCTTGCACATCCGGATGCCAACTAGCAGGGCTTCATACTCAGCCTCATTGTTTAAGGCCTTGAACTTGAGCCGTTGTGCATATTCATATTTTTCCCCCTCAGGAGACTAACAAATTACGCCTGCACCACATCCGTTCATCGTGGAGCTCCCGTCCACGTACACTTTCAAAACCTGATTGATATTGTCCGGCTCAGCTGACCATGTCATTTCAACAATAAAGTCAGCTAATGCTTGCCCCTTTATTTCCTTCCTTGGTTCGAAAGTGATTTCCAGTCCCTGCGACTCAATAGCCTATTTGAGAATTCGGCTAGAAGACTCCAGGCTCTATATTGGTCGCTTGATCAGTTTGTCAGTGTAGACCGTGATCGGATGTGCCAAGAAGTTAGGTTTTAACTTCTTAACAGCCATGTAAAGGGCGAGACAAAATTTTTCAACCATGGGGTACTGAAGTTCCGTGTTTCTAAGAAAGTGGGTAATGATGTACACTGGGAGCTGGATGTCGTCTCTTTCAGTTACGAGAACAGCACTAAGGGCATGATCTGAAACGACCAGATACATATAGAGCGCCTCTTTAGGAAAGGGGTTGACCAACCTTGGCAAAGAGTGTAGATGCGTTATAAGCTTTTGGAAGGCCGCCTCAGCATCATCCCCCCATTCAAATCCAGTCTTCATCCTGGTCGCTTGGAAGAAGTAGAGGCAGTTATCACCTGACCGAATAAGAAATCTTCCTAGAGCTGCCAGACAACCGGTTAATTTTTGGACTTCCTTCACATTACGAGGCAACTACAAGTCGATTACCACCTGTATTTTTTCAGGGTTGGCTTCTATCCCCCTTTAGTCAATCAAGAATCCAAGAAACATCCCAGACTCAACACCAAAGACACACTTCTTAGGATTAAACATGACCTTGTGCCGCCTGAGTGTGGCGAATGTTTCTCGGAGGTCAGCAAGGTGATCCGCCTATTGGTTGGATTTGGCTATCATATTTTCAATGTACGCCTCTACATTCCTCCCAATTTGATTAATGAAGACTGTATTAATTATGCGTTGGAAAGTAGCAGGCGCATTCTTCAAGCCAAACGACATCACATTATAACAGAATAACCCCTGATTTGTGATGAATGTCGTCTTCTCTTGATCTTTTTTCCACAGGGGAATCTGATGAAAGCCTGAATAGGCGTACTTAAAGCTTAGCAGGGCATGTCCGGCTGTAGAGTCAACCAGACTGTCGATCTTTGGAAGTGGATAACTATCCTTCGGACATACTCTGTTTAAGTCAGTGTAATCCACACACATGTGCCAGGTACCATTAGGCTTCTTTATAAGCATAAAATTTGCAATCCATTCAGGGGAGTTGCATGGCCGAATGAACCTAGTAGACAGTCTAACAGCTTTTTCACTTTGGCGGCTGCAGCTTAACTTCTTTCCTCGCCATGGTTTCTTTTCTTTTGCCGAATGGGCTTCTTTTTAGGATCCACAACGAGTTGGTGGACAACAAGATCCGAGCTTATTCATAGAATCTCTTCCACTTCAAAGGCAAAGATGTCTTTGAATTATTTCAGCATTTGGTGCAAGCTTGCGCCCAACATAGCAAAAGCAGCTGTCCCCACCTTAACAGTTTTCTCTAGCCGACTGTCGTGCAGAGGAATATCAATATGTTCACCAGCTGGCTAGGGATAGAGGTTGTCTGATCGCTACCCGGTCAGTGATTGCTATTGCTTTTGTTTTTTGACCTCCACCAGTGGATTAGGTTTTCTTTCCTTGGCGGCTGATGGGGTCAGATGGTGATGAGTGACATTTATGTCACTCTTAGGGAGTAGTTTTAGAGTTATTTTCGTGTTTATTTTCCCTTATTTTCCCTTTCTTTCTCTTGTTTTCTCTTTAATAACATTTCTTGTTTATTTGGCAATTTTGTCGTGTTTTAGTTCTTTTCGTAGTTTTTATTAGAATTAGTTTATTTTCGTATTTTATTTGCTTTCGATTTATTATATTTCGTTCCTTTCCTTTGTTACTTTCATAGTTTTAATTAGTTTTAAGTTTATTTTATTTAATTGTATAGTTTTATGTCTTTATTAATTTTAGTTTTATTTCTCTTATTTTTATTTTACTTTTATTTATTTATTTTTATTAGTTTAGTGTTACTTATCTTTTTCTATTTTATTTTATTTATCTCCTTTTTATTTTATTTTATTTTATTTTATTTTATTTCGTTCCTTTCCTTTGTTACTTTCATAGTTTTAATTAGTTTTAAGTTTATTTTATTTAATTGTATAGTTTTAAGTCTTTATTAGTTTTAGTTTTATTTCTCTTATTTCTATTTTACTTTTATTTATTTATTTTATTAGTTTAGTGTTAATTCTCTTTTTCTATTTTATTTTATTTATCTCCTTTTTATTTTATTTTATTTTATTTGTCTCGGTTTCACACTTTTGTCCTCGGGTTTGTTTGTTTGTAGGCTCGAGTTCAAGGTCCAAGTCAAGGCTTTTCAATTGCCACCCAAAATCAAGCCTGCTGCCTCCTTCCACCAATCAACCACCACGCAGCCATCTCCTATCATCCACCACTCACCTCCATTTCCCTTGCCCCTTCACGCACATCCACTTCACCACCAGCTCCACCAACAAGTTCCACTCACACGCACATAACCACCACCATCACCCACCAATTTCACCCATCTCACACCAACGCGCAACCCCACAACCACCAACAACAGCAACCACATCACTTTCCACCACCAATCCGCGCAGCCACTCACCAGCTAGCAACCACCTCCAATCAACAACCAACACCACCGCAACCACTCAATTTTAGCCACCAATTAACCTCCTCCTTCCACTCACATCCACCTGTCCACCAGTTGCAGCGACCAGCCACGCAAATCCCCTGCTGCCTCCTTCGACCACAATCAGCAAAAAACCAACACCCATTTCATCCACCACCAGCCACAAAAACCCACAGCTCTACCACGCATCACAGCCACCACTACACCCTGTTCTCACACCAACGCTACAATCCAAACCAAACCACAGCAACCTTCACCACACAAACAAGCAGCCGCAACCACCAACCAAATCAGCCACCAATTGCAACCCCAAATCTCCCAAGCAACATCCCTAATTTAAAGTAAATCACAAATTGATCGGGTTCGAGCAAACCGTTGAGAGTTCGGTCGAAGTACGAGTCGGGGACTTTCAAAGTTCTGTAAATTGAAGAGGTGTAGTCGAACACACCCATGGTTCGACCGAACCAACCCCTTAGTTCGACCGCACCAACCCATGGTTCGACCGAACCACTTCACGAGCCTCGCACATGATATTTTATGAGGATCGAACGATTGAAGCTTAGTGATGGCCGTTGATCTTCGATTTGTGATGATGATGTGCGGTGATGATGGTGTGCAGTGGTAATGGAGTTCAAGCACCTAAGTTCGAAGAAGAACATTAGAGGCTGGTTATGTTTCGTGGGAATTTATGGGTTTATTTATTTTATTTTCTTTTTTTCTTTCATTTTTATTTATTTATTTTCTTTTTCCTTTTTCTTATTTCTTTCTTTTATTTTTATATTTAGTTTCTTATTTTACTTTCCTTTTTAATTTATTTTCTTTTCCTTTCTTTTTTATTTTTCCTAGCTTAATATATATACCCATTTTTGGGGTAATTAGGAATATTCAATAACCATCTATTCTACTCTCTAATTAGTTTTAGGAGAGATTCTCTCTCCAGGTTTTGGTTAGGATTAGGATAGTTTAGAGAGAGAAAGTGAAGATTTCACCATTGTTGAGCTTGGATATTGAAGAAGAAGATTGACTATCTTTTTTGTAGGATTTCACATTTAATCAATGAGAATATCTAACTCTCTTTCCTCTATTTTTATTTGCTTTATTTTGATTATTATTTTAGTTGTTGGTATTTCTTGCTAATCATGTTTATTCTTGATTGTTTGTTAATTAATCTTAATATTAGCATGATTAGTGAGTAATTTCCCCATTAAGGAGATGGTTGTGGTGTAGTTGGATCTTGAGCATGTTCTAGGGTTTAGAATTGATTTATTTGTGATTAAAGTCTTTATATGCTTGATATTCTTTAATCTTCTTGCAAGTGCACATTGTTGGTTGATTAAAGGTGAATCTTTGCTAACAAGAAACGGAAGTTGACTTAGTTAAGGTTCATTACTATCGATTGTTATTTAATAGTACCTCCTAGTATATGGTTCTAATGTGGAAAAATAGAGGCTATGTTCGGAGAAGTTAATTGACCCCGGAAGGCGGCTATGGATCTTTTACTTCGATATTCATGCATGTTTAGTTCATAATTAATTCAATTTCTATGCCTTTGTTTATGTTCAAGTGAATGTTATACCTAAACCATTTCCCTTAATGTTTTATTTCTTGCTTTAGCATCTTTAGACTTTAGTTTATTTATCTCCTATTCCGGACTAGCTTAATTGTCGATAACATTTGGTGGTGTTTATCCGTTCTCTGTGGTTCGACCCCTATGCTTGCCTTATACTCGTATTAGGTTTGTTTAGGTTGTATAAATTGCATTTGATCTAGGGATAGACAATTGACGACGCGTTTATTCCCTCGTCAGATGGTCCTCGGTATCATCAAGGTCTATTGGCTCTTTGCCCTGACCGGTTGCAGCAGCCGCAAGCTTGTTGTCCGAGAGATATCATTCTCGAGGCGTCTTTTGGTCCTCTTTAAGGGAGCCATTAGTCCCATCATCCTTCTTATACTTGACAAACATGAGAGCAGGAATGATTACTTCCTTGCACTCGTTAAAAGTGGGTCGGCCAAGGATAAGATTATAGGCGTTCAGCTCCTCGACCACCAGGAACCGAATGGTCATGTGCCAACCACTACCTTTTTACCCAAGTCGGATGGGCAAATCAATCATTCTAAATAGATGCACAATTCTTCCACCAAAATCGAAAAGGGGATGGGAGACATCCATCATATTATCCGACCTGTATTTGAGGTTGGATAGAAATTTGCGGCTGATGATGTCTGAGGAGCTTCCTATGTCAATCAAGATGCGACCAATCATGCGGCCGACGGACTTTATCTCTGTCCCTTTCGGTGATGATGACTTCAAGGAAGGTGGATGCGCTGGCCGCCTGTCCCTCTTCAACATAATGGACCATCTTTCTTAGATGGTCCTTGTTGTCCCGGATGGTTGGACCACCACTGACGAATCCGCTTGTATCGTATAAATAGGTTCCTCATCCGATTAAAAGCTGATAGCTGGCTGGGGAGTCTTTCTGATGGATTTCCCAGGACTCGATTTTGATGCCACTTTGGACTTCACATAGAATTTAAGCGCTCCTATGTCGACCAGACGGTCAAGCGTCTGTTTAAGGCTGAAGGAGTCGTTTTTGTCATGGCCGACATCCTCATGGTAGTGACAGTGCTTGTTCTTGTTCTGATTTTCAGTGTAACCTTTCATAGGAGTCGGCTTCATGCCGATCCTTAATATCCATGAGGTTGGAGTAGTTGTCCTTGTGGAACTCATACCTTGGAATGTACGGCTTTCACTCTTTCTTTTTCTTCTGGGCCGGCTGGTCGGAGTTCCTTGTTAGTACATGAGGTGGGTGTATGCCAAGAGGTGGTCTTCTAGGTTGGAGGTACCATCTTAGGTTCCAACCATGACATTTTCACCATAGCCGGCTATTCGGCCTCGGCTATTTCCCTGGAGAACGCAAAGGGCTGGTCCCCAAGGCTTTCTAGCCAAAGATGTCGGCCCAATGGCTGATAGTTATATGCCTCCTGTCCTCCGAAGAACGTAGGCTAGATGTAGGGCAAAGCAGGCGGTTAGTATAATAGATGTGCCATATACTGCGCCGAATTGATCACATGAGGCCCAGATTGTACAAGGCGCCGCTTGAAGGAGTCCCCGGTACTGAAGGGGAGTTCCTCACCGAGGTATTCTAAAAGATGTCGTGATAAGTCAACGTAGAAGCCGACTCCGACAGCTGCTGATTTCTTAGCTGGCCGATGTACTGACGAGCATTAGGAAATGATTATTTGCTACCATCTGGTTGTACATGCCGAATGGCCTTTCTCGTCACCTTTTCTGGGAAACGGAGTCTTGATAGATAAAACTGGGGTCGAGCCTTCTTCTTTGGAACAGTGTGAGGAGTCAGCTGTCGGTCACGGACCGAATTCTATTGTCCAGATTTGGCAGGCTTGGTGGCTGAATATTCCTTTCTAGGAGCAGCCATTCGCTTATGAATTAGTCCCTTTTTTTGGTAAATAAAGAATATGCCAAAAGTAAGGAGTTACTACCCATATAAGTAGCAACTACAAGAAATGAAAGTTCGGTACATGCCCTCTGGGCCAAAGAAACAAAAAAAAAAAACCAAAGCCCGAAGGCAAAACAAAGACAACAGCTACGGAACCTCTAACTACCAAAGGGAGAGGAAACTAAAGCTACAATCAAAAGAGGGTAATAAACCCATACATCCAAAGGAAACAAATAAGGTGAGTATAAAAAAAGCATCAGCTTAGCTTGAAAGCGTACCCCATCCACCAGCATCATCATAAAAAGCAGCTTGATAAAAACCCCGCAGTCAGCCTGCCCGGATAAAACAACAACAACATGCATGCAGTACAAACCAGGACAAAAGATCGCAGCCATGAACCATCATCCAACAACACAAACATAAGGAGGCTCAAGCAAGATAAAGAAGCATAAGATGCCACAACAAAGGTAGATCAACAACTATCACAACGGAAGAGGAATAAGAAGGAGTTCTGGTAGAAGCAATAAACAAGGTAGCAATAGGGATACCACCAACCATACAATCTAGGCCATCAACTAGCACCTCATGCTAGGTGACAACACTAAAAATAGGGCCTCACCCCACTACACACCAAGTAAGCTAGAATAACCAAGACTCATCCATGACAACCAACCTCCTCCACGCCAAAACAACGACAAAACAAACACCATCCATCAGCATCAGCATAAAAGCAGCTTGATAACAACCCCGTAGTCAACCTGCCAGGACAGAACTATAGCATACATGCAGTACAAACCAGAACAAAAGATCGTAGCTAAGAACCATAAGCCAGCAACACAAACATAGGGAGGCTTAGGCAAAACAGAAAAGCATAGGATGTCAAGACAGAGGAATATCAACAACCAACACAATAGAAGAGGCATAAGAAGGAACCCGGACAGAAGCATGATTCAAGGTAGAGAGAGGGATACCACCCACCATACAATCCAGGCCATCACTAGCACCTCATGCTGGGATAGCATTAAAAAAAATAGGGCCTTAACCCACTACACACCAGGCAAGCTAAAATGACCAAGACTCACCCATGACAACCAGCCTCCACCAAATAAAACAAAGAAAGAAGAGGCATAAGAAAGAGTCAAGGTGGAAGCAAGAAACAAGGTAGCAATAGGAATCACCCACCATACAACCCAGGCCATCAACTAGCACCTCATGCTAGTACATCAATAAATAGGCCTCAACCCACTACATACCATGCAAGCTAACATGACCAAGACTCAACAATAAACCTCCTCCAAGAAAAACACAATAACTAGCTAAGTCAGGGCATAAAAAAAAACTATCCACCATCAATAGGCATAATCATAAAATCACAGCTAAATAACAACCCAGAAACCAGCCTGCTATAACAGTAGCATGACATGCATACAATACAAAACAGGACAAAGGATCACAACCAAGAACTATCAACCAACAACACTAATCACTAGGAAGCTTTAGCTGAATAGAGGAAAACAATAAGTCTATACAGTAGAACCAACCAAAGGAGCAACTCCCAAAACACAAAGAGCATCAGGGAATACCTTCAACCCCTATGAAAGCAGATCAAGGGAGCTGCCACCCACCCACAACCAGGTTCAACCTCCGAGCAGAGCATCCCACAAAACCAGAATACCCCTGGAAAAGCGTTGTAGGCGTCGCTCGAAGTGCGCCTACGTTAAAGCATGTGTAAATATATGCTTGGCAGTCATAGGAAGTGGGAATTGACATTACGATTAGGGACAAGGAAAGTAGGGAGCCGCCAACAAGTTTTTAAGGAACTTGTAAACCGTTCACGGATCATAAAAAGGCAACCACGAATAAGGGACAACGATAGGCAACAATAATTGACCCGTGAAGGTTAAACCCCATTCATAATCCATGAGATTACTAACTCCATACGGTTCGGAACCACGAAAGGAGGATCGGGGATGATGGTACGAAGTGAGTCATGGAGTCATATTCGCCCGTATTGGCCTCTACTCGATTCATATAGTGAAAAGTGATTCTTGCGATCTCAAAGGCATACAAACAAAATATTCAATTCGCTCCAAACTATTATTAAGCTAAATTGGTTTAATATTAATGCAACATATTATTCTAAAATATTGTGATCACTTGATTAAACAACAAGATTAAAAAGGAATCTCAACCGGTTGTCCAAATTATCTCATTAGGCGTGAATTTCAATTACATATTCCGTTTAACATGCAATATGGTGATCATAAAAATAGTAGAATAAACATTAATATTGGAAGCAATTTAGCAATAATTCCAACAATTTAAAATTGTTAGAAAAATAATAGAAATAAGAGGAACATATTTCTTACTTTGATTCTGTTTGATTGCAACTACAAAATAATAAACGAGTTAGTAACTTTAAGGAAATTTTAATAAAACAATAATTAAATTAAACTAAATAAAGTAGAGTTGATTTGGGACCAAACCCTCAAACAGTTCTACCTTTCACGCCTTGGCTTAAGGACAGATTCACGAGAAAAGTGTGGACTCCTTGGAGTACTTGAAGCAGGAATTTTGAAAGAATAAAGGGTAGGCTAGTGTTTAGGCTAAAGCATAGAAGAGAGAAAAAACTAGAGAATTACTTGATGCCCCGTACATCAGAAATGAGGAGGTATTTATAGAGAAAATGTGCTGAGGGAGCACACGGAACCCTAAAATGATAAAAAAAACCCTAAAAAAAGTATCCCGCGACATGGCCAATTGTACAGTGACACGGGAATTTTTTAGTAAACGGGGAAGAAAATGCGTTAAGGGTTTACGCGGAAAGGACACGGAAATTCCCGTGTCACGACAAATTTCCCGTGTCACGCGAAATCCCACCGTCAGAAGGGAATGATTCCTGTGACAAGGTGGATTTCTGCCGTGGCGCGGGAATTTTCAGCCCGCTTTTCCGTCTAAATACATTTTAAAACCTAATTTCGTTCAGCATTTTAAGTGTCGATTGATAATTTCGGACCCTTTTTTTATTTATTATTATTTGGGCTAAAATAAGAAAATAAGAAAATAAAATAAATAAATGGTTTGGGCCAAAAATAAATAATAAAACAAAAAATAAAAAAATGTTTGGGCTAAAATTAAATAATAAGTTTGGGCAAAAATTAAAACTATGCTTTTACCGAACATTAGGACTGATCCATGTACTGTTCAAAAATACAAATTTAATCAAATACGATTTTTTAAGCACTCTCGGGATTAAATACTGAACCCGACCAATTGTGGCGGTGAAAGGTTGTTCATCATCGGGTTTGGTTTTGGGGAGACATTTTTAGGTGTCTACAGAAGCCCCCACGTTGACTGAGTTTGTAGAAACGTCAGTTTCAAAAACGATAGTCAATGTAGTCGATAGGGACGGAGAATGATTTAAGACGTTCTGCGATCCTAAATCATTCTGTATACGCCGATACCTGCAGAAAAATGTTAATTCCACAGATAAAAGAGTAAAAGGATAGAATACGTATCTGGCACCAGTGTATCGGTGAAAAATGAGTTTGGTAGCTTCCTATTCTTGAAGGAATCCACCGGATGACTTTTGTTGAAATGCTTTCCATGCTTGAGGAAAGCCGACTTGGTAGCTTTCTATTCTTGAAGGAATCCACCGGATGACATATGAGTTTGGTAGCTTTCTAAGCCTGAAGAAACCTACCGGATGACACTTTCCATGCTTGAGAAAAGTCGACATATGATTTTGGCGTTTTTCTATACTTGAAGAAATCCACCGATAATGCTTTCCATGTTTGAGGAAAGCCGACAAAGGAATTTGGCGGTTTTCTATGCTTGAAGAAAAATCCACCGATAAAGCTTTCCATGCTTGAGGAGAGCCGACTTGGCGGTTTTCTATACTTGAAGAAAAATCCACCAATAACGCTTTCCATGCTTGAGGAAAGCCGACTTGGCGGTTTTCTATACTTGAAGAAAAATCCACCGATAACGCTTTCCATGCTTGAGGAAAGCCGACTTGGCGGTTTTCTATACTTGAATAAAAATCCATCGATAACGCTTTCCATGCTTGGGGAAAGCCGACAACTACTGTAATCGCTAAAATTTGCAAGTGCATGATGGTTCGATTATCCCCGAACGTGGGCCGCAGATGATTCACACCTTCAAGTCGATTATCCGACCATATTAGGTGTTTAAAATATTGATTTTGACGCTTCATAGGGGAAAAACAGTAACTTTAGTACCCCTCAACCGTCAGTTAGAATTTTCCGCGTAATTTTACTGAAAAAATTAACTGTCCAATTTGCGCGGAAAATCGTGCAATTTTGGTCAAATTGCTAGGAATATTCGCTAATAGCTTCAAGGGACGTGCATGGCAGGAGCAGGACCACCGTGTCACGAAAAAAGGATTCCCGTGACACGACAGGGATCCCCGTCACGCGGAGCAAATTCGCGTGACGCGGGAAATCTGTTGGCTGCAAATCAGTCAACTGGCATCTTTGACCAGTTCAAACAACGTGCGCCATGTCAATATGTTACCGTTACATGGTAACGGAAGCCATCGCACGGGAAACGGGATGTAACGGGATGCTTTTTTGGCTTTAAATTCAAGCTGCTCTCTGCCATTTTCTTGCTATTTTCGCACTTCCTCTTCTCCATTTTCTTTTTTTCTTCTTCTCAAATTACCGAGCCACGGCAAGGATCACCGGCGCTCAGAGTGTTTTCCCGGCACACGGAGTTCCTTTCCGTTACACGGCGGTGATTCTACAGGTTTCCTCTTTTTTTTCTTTTGCTTTCGCTGTTGTTCACTACTGTTCTGCTGTTGTTGTTGATCGGAGCTCCGACGACTCCTGAAATTACCGTGACACGGTATTTGTGATCCGTGGCACGGTACTTGGTCACCGTGTTGTGGTGTCAGCTAACCGTGTTGCGGCGGCTGCTCTGGTATTTTCGGGTTTTTGCGAATTTTGGAGCTCGAACTTACATCAATTTGGCTCTAAATTTTTCCTACTTTCTTCATTTTTGGTTCTCCACAAGGATCTATGTAAGTTTCCTTTGCTTTTTGTCTCAAATTTGCTTTAAATTATTTCATATGAAAACCCTTAAAAATCAATTTAGGGATTTTTTTATTTTGAGGTTTATGTTGAAATTCTTGCCATGAATTTTCTTGCATACGTGTGTATGTGTGTTTGTGAGCGATTTGAGACAAAAATTGCATGATTTGGTGAAGAATTGAGCAAATCACCATTTTTGGTACTACTTGTGGTAAATGGTGTTCCTTGTTGTTCATGTTGTTCTTTTGCAATTGAAATGATGACATGTTGGTTGTAGATCCTGTAAAATATGCTATGATGCGTCGATCTATGGTTTTTGTGCAATTTTGAAACATGTTTTGTGTTGTGTATGTACTACATTGTCATGGAGAACATAGTATCATGCAATTAGGAGAACATATTATTAGTTCGTCATGGAGAAACTAAATACTATAAATAATTCCATTATTTCGCCAATTTTTAGCCTTGAGGTAAAAAATTTAGCGTATAATGCAATTAATAACTAAATAACTTACGAAGTGATGCTAAGCATTTAGGTTTTTTATTAAAATGTAACTCGATATAAATAACTAAATGTCTTAGGAAATGATGCTAAGCATTTAGATTTTTATTTTTATAAAAGCATGCCTAGACGACGGGATCGCGATCTTTCTACCCATGGTCGGCGTCAGGCTTTTTAGGAGGACACTCCCACGATTCCCGAGGGTATGGATGACGACGCCTTAGAATCTGAGCCTCGGGCTTCTACGGGTAGAGGTAGGTGGGATCCACCTCCGTGGACTTCAAACCAGTTGGTTTTTTGTCGTGAGAACCACGTTTCTTATCGCCCACTTGCAGGGATAGTTGACGACACGCTTCGCCACCACGGTTCTGGAGCCGGAGATTTGATTCCTCGACTTCACCGGATTATCACAAGGGATCCTACTACGAACACCTTATCGGAATCAGTTGGTTTAGTGGACTTTTATTGGGCGGTTTTAGGGTTTCGCAGCCCCCGGGGTTGTGGTGCGACAATCGTTCGCGCGTTGTTGGAGTATTTTTGGGATACTACTAACACCTTTCACTTTTCTTGGGGGTAGATGACAGTGACCCCTCTAGACTTTAGCATGATTAGCGGTCTACGCTTCACTGACCGAGTCGTAGCACAGATGTCTGATCTTTCTTGGGGAGCGGCTGAGGCAACTGATTTGTTAGGTCCGATCATTCAGCTTATCAAGATCCAGCTAGTGTCTCGAGGTGGTCCTAGGAGCGGGCGATCAGAGTTGGCTTCGGTTCTAGCCTGTGGTTTTGACATGGAGGAGACATCACCTGAGCAGCGAGTGCGGATCTTCATTTTGATTCTCATTTCCATGACTCTTTCTCCAGATAAGATCTCGCGTGCACTCCTTTGCTACCTCCCTTCTTTAGTCACGATCAGTGAGATAGGATCCTTGAGCTGGGCTAGCCTCGAATATGCCGACCTTCTCTTGTCGTTACGTCATGGCTGTAGGTAGCTGAACGACGAGTCCCCTATCACTATCTACAGTTTATGGAGATTCGTAGAGGTGACGATCCTTTCCTCTTCTTGTTTTACTTTAATTTGTTCGACTCATGTGCTCAAAGATTACCTTTCATTGCAGCTATGGTTCTACGAGTACTTCCCAGGATTGGCTCCTTGACGGCGTCGTGGAGCGGTTCATGACTTCCCTGTCGGGGCCAGCTGGCGTGACCGAGGAGAGTCACGGGTGGAGTATGTCTCTGTGCTGGGCGGGCTGTTACGCCGAGGCACCTCTTCTGTTGGCGTAAGAATTACTTTTGTAGCCTGTTACTTTCTCTCTCGATGTTATTTCCGGTGCTTCATTGCAAATTTTTATGGTTTTCAGGTTGCTATTGATGTCCAGTATCGTCCTTGGGCTGGGATGACTAATCTACCCAAGGCCTTGCAGCTTTAAGCGTACCGCACAGTTTTGGTTGGTACCGGACGCTTTGTCTGGTATTTGGGGGAGCGTGTCGTTCGTCAGCATAGTGGTGATCGCTTTGTGGTGCCCTTATCACTACCGAAGTCGATGTTGGACTCTCGCTTGCTTAGGGAGTTGATAAACAGGGGAGAGCGCTACACTTTTCCTTGGCAGGAGCTTGTGCACATGGATGGTGATTATGCGCAGGACTTGCTTCCCTCTCTGGCTCCTCCACCTCACCTTCCTGAGGTATGATTTCTTTTGAGGATTTTTCTCGCTAGTCTCTGTTTAAATAATCGAATAACTTGATTATTCGATCGTATTTTCAAACGACTACTCGCCCCGTGGAAAGGATTGAGATTCCACCTCAATCTGTCTGCTACCCAGGGCCGATTGGTATTACTGAGGACCATATTGCTGACGCGCCAGAAGGTTTCAGACAGGCGCAGGAGACTCTGCCTAAGCTTTTTGAGCCGGTAAGCTTTTGATGCATTATTCATCCCTCCTAACACCGCTTGTTACTGATTTTTTCTTTGTATTGTTCTCAGCCTAACCGCGCGGAGATGATAGGATTCATGAAGCTGGTTGATGCCCTGAAGTACTGCATCATCAAGCTTCGGCGTGGTGCGAGTTGTCTGAGCAGTTCTGGCGATGTTTTTGAGGTATGTTCACTTTCTTCCATTTCTACCATTTGTTTTATTTTGCATTGTTGACGTCTTTTGATTTTATATCCTTCAGGAGCAACGGAGGTCCCGCTCGTGCTCGAGGCATAGAGGCTCGGACGAGGGGGAGCCTAGTGGTAGACGATCTCCTGAGGTTCATCGGCATTCTCAGTCTCCGCGGGATCCTCAGATTTCTCAGCCGTTTCAGTAGCCTCAGCCTTCCCAGCGCTTTCAGGGTCAGGGTCAGAGGTAGTGACAATCATTTTCACTGCCTTCACAGCCTGAGTTTAGGCCAGTTTTGACCCCCGTGGATCCTGGCTTATTTTCAGCTCCGTCGTCTGGGATTCCTCCACCGGTGTCGGGCTTGTTTTCAATTCTGGTGTATGAGACGATGCCTCCACCGACGATTCCCATTTCTTTGAGTCAGTCTACACCGTTTGCCGGTTGGACGGGTCCTTCTTTGAGTTTGACTGCTACTGGAGTTACAGGGACTAGTAGGGATACTACTCCTCGTACTTGGATGATGGCGGGACTCTTTGGCTCACCGTTCCCATATTCACAGGCTGGAGATGATACTGTTCCTAATTCTACTAGTTCTGCAGATTTTTGACCGAGGGTCTTTATTTGTACATAATGTGATGACACTTGACGCTGCTTATTTATTATGACTCATTTTTTACATTATTCACAGTTTTATGTATTTATTAGTGTGTGTTAGTGTGTGCTTGAGACTCATTGTGTGTGATTGTGTATTTATTAATGACGCGACAAAAAACGTAAGTGGAGTAAGTGGAGGGTACCGACCTTCCCCAAAAGAAAAAGAAATAAAAAGACAAGAAAAAAAATAATAAATAGAATAAATAAAGAAAAAATAGAAATAAAATGAATAAAATACTAAAAAATATTGAATAAAAAAATTAAATAATAAAATAAAATGACAAAAATAAAATAAAAAATAAAATAAAAGAATTGAAATAAAGTTGAGAATTTTATTAGGAATGAAACTCTCGAAAAACAGAAGAATAAACGGTGAAGATAAAATACAAAAAAAAAATACGGATAGATACAGGAAAAGATAAAAAAAAAAAAAAAAGAAAAAAAGAAAGAAAACGCGTGGGCGCTGCGACACGGCACTGTACACCGTCTCACGGCAAAATCTGCCGTGTCGCGGCACAAATTCCCATGACACGGTGGGACTCCCCGTGTCACGATGCGCGTATTCTACAACGGTGTGGTTTACGCGTATGGAAAGATAATTTCTGAGTAGTTCCGAGTGCTTTTACTATAAAATAGGACCATGATATTCGTGATATGCATAATTACGAAACACAAAATAATTAGAATTTCATATTTCAATAATAATGTCTCAGAATTTTGATAATACATTGCGCGACTGGTCTTATTCTTTGGCCAATGCTAACAAAAGAGAGTTAGAATTGTTTCATGTCAGGGGTTTACTAGCCCTGAGGCATGTAGCGATTGAACATGAATTTCTTAAGGCAGCATTAGATTATTGGAGTCTAGAAACACATTGTTTTAAATTTGATTACGATGAAATATGTCCCGTGCTGGAGGAATTCGGTGCCATCTTTGGATTTCCTGCCAGAAATCTTATTGCCATGCTTACCCTACGGGAGTTGTTTCGGGGTTTTCTGATGTCCTGCGGGAGAGTTACAATTCCGAGACTGGAACCGGACGCCTGTACCTGCAAAATAACGGAGACTCCTGTGAGCTCCGCCTCCAACGGTCAAGTTAGTACCTGATTAAGGAGTAATTAATGCGGAATTTAAAGTAATATGGTCTCTCTAGGTGAGAGTGTTTAATGTAGGTAATCTGCTTTGTTAGCGAGATCAGCCGGTTATTAGTGTGTTCCGTAATGTTTTTCGCGTCCCCCCTTAATGAGGATTAAGGGAGGTATTTATAACCTTGGGAAACGTGTCCATCCTAGGTTTAGGTAAACCTAGGGCTGATTGGGCTTCCCTCGGAAGTTGGGCCTGGGTGGCCGGGTTCTCCATTAGGCATGGAGTATGCCACATGTCGTGACATAACAGGTCCAAGGTGGACGAATAAGCGCGTGCCACTTGGCAAGTCCTGACAGTTCCAACTAGGAGACACTTGGCAGGACCTGATTGATCCACTTGGCGCATTCCGATTGGTGGGAGCAAAATCCCCTAATCATTTGCCCCTCACAGGTGGCACGTGACTGGTCACGTGTTACCTGTGACAGGTGTCGCACAGTAACGGGCGACGACCTGCTACAGGTGTTAGTCGGCGAAAGGACGAGAGATTTTCCCGCCCAAATTTTGAATTCTGGAAGTGACCCTTCAACTTCTCACTTCGTCTATATAAGGGAGAGTTGCCTTGAGTCATTTTCACACTTTGAGAACTATTTGAGAACATTCGGACCCCTGAACTTGCTCTGACATTTTGGACTTTTTCTGCCTACCGCCTGTTCTGACAAGCCGACTACACAGGATTTTCAGAACTTCATCAACCGTCACTCGTTCAGGTAACTCAGTTCTCTTACTCTTAATTTTCTTTTTATTTTCTGAAATGGCACCACGGAAGCACACGACACGACCTAGGTTAGTGATCAGCCGGTCACCGGGGACGGCTGAATCTAGGACTAGGAGTGCCGCCTGCCCTTTTCCGGACCCATCTTTGCCCTTTATACAAAGTCCGACTGTATCTGTGTCTATGCAGAGCAGGATGGCCAGAACGAAAAAGACTGCTAGGATCTTAAATTCAGACGGCTCCTCCCACAGGGTGCCGATTAGTGAAACATCTGACCAGGCGCCAGATGTTGAAGTGAGACAAGGCGGCCTGGATGCCGGCAATTCTGTGGGGGGAGTCATAGTGACCCCTTCCAATTTAACAGTTAACAAATCTGCTCCTTTTCAAAGAGAGGAGGCGGGCCCCTCCGGGAGAGGGGAGGAGTCGTCCTCTTCAGACTCGTCCGAGGACGATTCCTCGTCAAGCTCTTCTGGCCATGCTTCTTTGGGTACAGAAGAGAAAAACAGCCGCCTGCAAGAGGCGAGACTTTCTCACACAGTTGAGAAGGGGGACAATTGGGCGGAACCATCCGCCTCTTACCGAGAGCTAAATACCCCCTACTACTGCACGGTACCTCGGGGCCGAATCACAACCATGCAAGAGAAAGTGGAGAGCTTTATTGCCAACCACACCATGGGCCCCGATTTTCTAGTGTTTGTGCCGGATCCAGAAGACACAGTCGTCTGGCCGGCTTGTTCTAGTTACGAAAGCTCCTGCTTTGGCTGCTACGACGCGGCCATCAAGGCAGGGCTTCGCTTCCCATTACATCCGGCTGTTCAGCGGATTTTGGATGGGTATGAGTTGGGGTTATGGCAGTTAGCCCCAAACTCCTGGGTCAACGTACTCAGCTATGTGGCCGGGTGCGAACTGCACGGGGTGGAGCCGAGCTTCGAGGCTTTTGCCCACATGAACTATCTCAGCCGGACCCCTAAGTCAGGCGGTACGGGCTGGTATCAATTGACAAGCCACAGGGGCTACCTCATGACGAGAGGTAAAGCAAACAAGTGGAAGGACTGGCGGAGCACCTTCCTCATCATTGAGAGTTCTGACATTGAGTAGAACAAGCGCTTCAATAGGTGGAACAGGAATCCGCCCCTTCTTGCAGGCGGCCGTAGCATGCCGCCTGTTCCCCCCAAGGCTAAGAAAGAGATCCTTGACAAAGGACTCTTTAAAGTAGAGTCGAGGGTCGACTCTACTTCAGGGGTACGAGAGCAAGTACCCCTGCACTGCGTCCCGAGCTTCAAGTGGCTCTATGACGAGTACTTTTTGGCCGCCTGTGGCCTCAGCAGTCGGTGCTCAAGAGGTAGTCGGCCTGTCGAATACTCTGTTGTTTCATACATTTGTTGTTAATCTTTTATTAACTTTGCCGTTTGTTTTTGCAGCTGACGCCATGAGCAAAATCACCGCCTCCAAGACTGCGACGGCCATGTTGCGGGCCTCTATTATGCAACAAGCTTCAACCGACTCCCCCAAGAAAGGGGCACCCTTGGTGAGCTCCGAACCTTTCACCCTCTTTTTGGAGTGTTTATGCATATACTGACTTTTTTTTTTTTTTTTTAGACGGGTGCTCCAAGAGCTTCATCTTCCCAACAGCCGGACCCCAGGGCCCGGAAGACGACTGTTGGGAGCTCTCCTGGTTCTGCCAGGAAACAGGTGGCGACTGAGAAACAGCCGGCCACTTCTTCTAAAGCTCCAACTGGGCCGCCTAGAGGTATGAAGTTGTCCTTGTAAATTTTAGACTTGCTCCTTTTTTACTAAGTCTAATCCGTTTGTTTATGCTTGATGCAGCCGGCCCCCAGGGGCCAGACTTGGTAGAGATGGCCAAGTCTATGATCAGGGCAGTTCCTCCGGCTGAAACAGAGGCGGTCAGGGGTGTCGGCACCCTTGACCTTGACGGGATTGCAGGGGTCCTTGCTGAGGTATACTTAGCATATTTTTGAGTAATTGAATTTTCTGGACGCCTGTTTTCTTTTTTGTTTGGAAACTGACGCCTGTTTTTTTTTGTTTTTTTTACTTAGGCCCTGCTCCGAGTTAACGGCCTTCGCAAGCCGCTTGATCGGAAAAACAAAGAGGTTAAGGCTGCAAAAGCTATGGCCGCCTCTGACTGTGATAAGGCAATGTTTCAAATTGCCCAAAATGAAGTACTGACCATTGATATTCTTTATTATCAGGCGCAGGCTACCGCCGCTGTTCGGGCTCAGTTAGAGGCGGCCCAGAAGAAGAATGACGAGCTGGAGGCGACCATCACAAATCTCCAGGCCGAGCTGAAACCTCTTCGCCTGAAAATGTACTCTTACGAAGCCATGGAGAAATCCTTGGCGAGCGTAAAGGAACGCCTGGTGACCTAGGAGAAGAGTCTTACCCAAGAGCTCTCGGAAAAGGCCGAGCAAGAGAAGAAAGAGTTGGTCCGGGAGATGATGGAAGACTCCGCTCAAATCCAGCGCATGACCTGGGGCCGCCTCTTCCCCAGTGCCGACTTTGCCTCTTGGGAAAGAACGTACCGCCAGTGCTCGGATGCATATAATCAACAGATCCTGGCGGCTGCTGAAGAAGAGGCGTTGGGGGAGGAGTCAGAGGAGGAAGAGCCGGTAGTGGCGCTTGTGCCGCTTGGGGGTAAGGCATCAAAAAAGGATGCAGATGAAGCCGAGTCCAACAAGAAGAGTGCTGACCAGGCGGCAGCTGCTAATACTGAACTGCCCCCTTCTTAAGCTTTATGTATTCTTTCCACGGCCTGCGTGCCGTTTGCTTTGTATTTACCCGGACAGGGGGCCGGGGCTTTGAATATTTTGCTGGTCTTCAATGACCGACTTATTTTTAATGAATTTTTGTTTTGCTTCAAATTTGTCTAAGTATACCATATCTAATATCCAATTGTTTACTAGACCGACTGTTTTACATGGCCGAACGTTGCAGACAGGTACAGATAGTTAGTACGCCGCCTATGCCCCTGGACGATTGGTTGTCTATTTCCAGGATAGACGATCAGTCGGCCATTTATCCAATCGGTATTCGAACTATTTTGTCTGGATCCTTTTTAGGCAGGCGGGCCTGTCTTTTTGTAATTTTAACCAAGTAGGAAAGTGGTCTGACCAAGTAAATAAAGTATTACCTAGTCGTCAAGGAATTGAGTAGTAGAGAAAACAAGCGGCGGGCACCGGTTGTTTCCCTTTATTGCCAAAGTTGTTGGCTTTTAACTCATAATTTTTTAACCTAGCAAGAGTAGTGATTGAGGGTCTCTGCTTGTTAAAACAGGCGGACGACTCATACCTTTTAGGCTCCATACTAAGTTTGAGTGACTATTAAGTTAACATAGGAGTTACTTAGTCTTCGTCACAATCTAGATTGAGTAGTAGAGGTACCAGGCGGCGGAGGACGGCTGATCCCTTTATTTGCCAATGTTTGTTGGCTATTAACTCAATAGGTTACCTAGTAGGAATAGGGGTTTGAGTGCCCCTGTTTGTTAAAAACAGGCGGACGACTCAAACCTTTCAGGTTCCATACCAAATTTGAGGGAGTGACTTATAAGATAACGTTGGAGTTACTCAGTCGCCGTCACTTTTGTTTGAGAAGTAGAGGTACCAGGCGGCGAAGGCCGGCTAGACCCCTTGATTCGCCAATGTTTGTTGGCTATTAACTCAATAGGTACCCCCTGTATTTATCCCAAGTAATACAGGCGGTCATCTGACTCAGATGTCAACTGCTACCACTGGTTTGGTTAGTGATAGAGTTATCCTTGTCTCAAAACGGCTACGTGGTTGCCCTTGGGGACAGTCGTATAGGTTCCGTGTAATTAGTTTATAGAACAATGTTCCACCCAAAAGGGAGCTGCTCTCTGCGACGAATTTCATCCGAATGGATGCCGTCGGACGCCTGCTATGATGTTGGGACATGTCGTATTAGTTTTATAGATTTGATCAGTTGGCTTGGCGCCTGGTCTGATCATTCGGCCTGTGGCCTGGGTAAGTTCTTGGTGAACGTAGGTGCTAAGTAAAAGGAGGGTAGCCGCCTGTTAGGCGCAGGGTCGGCCAGGCCCTAATCTTTTTAGCCAAGTATTGTGAGTAAAATACTCAATGGAGAGTAGCCGACTGTAAAGGTACAGACGACATGCCCCTCTGAAGATAGAGTGAAAAACTCAATGGAGAGTAGCCGACTGTTTGTTAGTAAGCGTGCCCCTCTTAGTACAAATTGAATAGCAAGTGAACTTTTATTAAGTAGCTCTTGACTATTTACATCATTCAAAAGAAATATTTCTTAAGATTATCTATATTCCAAGTTCGAGGCAACGGTTGTCCGTCTGGTGTCTCCAGACGGTAGGTACCGTTCCTGACTTCCTCATAGATTCGGTAGGGTCCTTCCCAGTTGGGAGTTAGTTTGCCAGACTGATTAGCCCTACCAACTGCTTCCATTTTTCTAAGTACAAAGTCCCCTACTTTGAGTGGACGCCTGTGTACTTTTTTGTTGTATGATCTAGTCATTCTCAGGCGATAGATCTCATGGCGCAAGACAACATTGCCCCTCTTTTCAGGAAGTGAGTCTAATGCCAGGCGCATGGCTTCCCAGTTTGCCTCTTCGTTATATAGCATCACTCGAAGAGTCGGCTCGTAGTGTTCTATTGGAAGAAAAGCTTTCGCACCGTAAGTTAGGAGGAATGGAGTTTCTCCAGTCGCCCCTTTTTCAGTCGTCCTAATGGCCCAGAGAACATGTGGTAGTTCATCCGCCCATAGGTCGCCTGCTCGTTCAATCTTTTTCTTGAGACCGTCTGAGATGATTTTATTAAAGGCTTCTACCTGGCCGTTTGCTTGTGGACGGCCGACAGATGAAAAGTAGTTTGCAATTCCTTGATCACCCAACCAGCTTTTGAGAACAGGCGTCTCAAATTGGGGACCATTATCAAAAACCATAGACATGGGAACCCCGAACCGAGTGATGACGTTTTTCCAAATGAATGAAATTACATCTTTCGTCTTAATTCCCTTTACAGCCTCCGCCTCTACCCATTTAGTGAAGTAGTCGACGACAACAAGTATGTACCTCCTTCCGCCTGTAGCAGGCGTATATGGACCCAGAATGTCCATGCCCCACTTAGCAAACGGTAGTGGGCTGTGAATGGTAGTGAGGTCAGTAGCCGGACGGTGAATTAGTTTGCCAAACCTTTGGCACTTGTCACATTTTTTCACCATCTCCATTGCATCTGCTTCCAAAGTAGGCCAAAAGTAGCCCTGCCGCCTTGCCCTTTGAGCAAACATCCTACCACCTTTATGAGAAGCACAGTAACCAGAGTGAAGATCATCTAGTATCTCTCGTCCCTTTTCTGGAGTAACACACTTTAAGAAGGGTTGAAGGTACCCCCTCTTGTGAAGTTCTCCCTTTATCATTTCAAAACAGGTGGCTCGTTTTTTCAGTGCTGCCGCCTGTTGAGGATCATCCGGCAGTGTACCGTTTGTCAGATATGCCCTGATTGAATCCATCCAGGTTGAGCTTCTGTCTAGGATTCCAATAGGGTTTTCCTCGATGCTTCTCTTCTCCATTACTTCCCAAAAAACAGTTCGAGGAGTATCAGAGGAGGCGGATGATGCTAATTTTGACAGTGCATCCGCCTGGTTGTTTTCTGATCTCGGCACTTGGATCAGATGGAAATCCTCAAGGGAGCCGACTGCTTGTCGGACCGCCTGTAAATACTTGATCATGGCCGGATGGGTTGCTTCGTATTCGCCATTGTACTGACTCACTATCAATTGTGAATCGGAACAGGCGTCTATTTTTCTTGCCCCTGCCGCCTTGCACATGCGGATCCCGGCTAGTAAAGCTTCATATTCTGCCTCATTGTTTGAAGCCTGAAAACTGAAGCGTAGAGCATACTCGAACCTGTCGCCCTCTGGCGACTGGCATATGACGCCTGCTCCACAACCATTTGAAGTAGAGCTTCCGTCCACATATACCTTCCATACTTGGTCTGGAACTTGAGAGTCAGGAGGACGAGTCATCTCTACAATAAAGTCAGCAAAGGCTTGCCCCTTCACTGCTTTTCTAGGCTCGAAAGTAACTTCGAGGCTCTGTATTTCTATGGCCCATTTGATCATTCGGCCTGACGACTCCATGATGGTCAGCGGCCGCTTGATAGGTTGGTCTGTATACACGACGACTGTATGTGCCAAAAAGTAGGGCTTCAATTTTTTAACAGCCATGAAGAGTGCAAGACCAAATTTCTCCACTAGGGGATACCTCAACTCGGCATTTTTCAGTACGTGACTGACAAAGTAGACCGGGAGCTGACAGCCGTCCCTTTCAGCAAGGAGAACAGCGCTTAACGCATGATTAGAGACGGCCAGGTACATGTAGAGAACCTCTTTGGGCAAAGGGCTGACCAGCCTCGGCAAGGAATGCAAGTGAACTTTTAATTTCTAGAAGGCGGCCTCAGCATCCGGCCCCCATTCAAACCTTGCCTTTTTCTTAATTGCCTGGAAAAAGTATAGGCATTTGTCGCCTGATCGGCTTAGAAATCTTCCCAAGGCCGCCAGACAACCTGTTAACTTCTGAACCTCTCGGATGGTACGAGGCGACTGCATGTCAATGACCGCCTGCACCTTCTCAGGGTTCGCTTCTATTCCTCTCTGATTGATAAGGAATCCGAGAAATTTCCCAGACTCAACTCCAAATACACATTTCTTGGGATTGAGCATGACATGGTGCCGCCTGAGTGTGGCGAAAGTTTCTCGGAGGTCCGACAGATGATCTTTCTGAAGTTTAGTCTTGACAATTATATCATCAATATATGCCTCGACGTTTCTCCCAATCTGATCAAAGAACACAGTGTTTATCATTCGTTGGAAGGTAGCCGGGGCATTCTTAAGACCAAACGGCATGACCGTGTAACAGTATAACCCCTGATCAGTGACGAAGGCCGTCTTCTCCTGATCTTTCTTCCATAAGGGAATTTGATGGAAACCAGAATAGGCGTCCATGAAACTCATCAAGGCATGGCCGGCTGTTGAGTCGACCAGGTTATCAATTTTAGGCAGAGGGTAACTGTCTTTTGGGCACGCCTTGTTTAAGTTTGTGTAGTCTACACACATTCGCCAGGTGCCATTCGGCTTTTTAACAAGCACCACATTTGCAACCCAGTCTGGGAAGTAACATTGCCGAATGAACCCTGCATCAAGTAATTTTTTAACTTCGGCGGCTGCCGCCTGACTTCTTTCTTCGCCATTGTTCCGCTTCTTTTGCCGTACCGGCTTCTTTTTCGGATCCACGGCGAGTTTATGTACCGCCAGATCAGGACTAATTCCTGGCATTTCATGGACTTCAAATGCAAAGATGTCCTTGTATTCTTTCAATAGGTTGTGAAAGTCGTCACCAAGGTTTCTCAGAGCAATCGTCCCAACTTTGACTGTTCGGTCAGGACGTAAGTCGTCTAAGATCAGGTCCGCATGCTCACCAGCCGGCTGAGGGCGGAACTCATCCGGCCGCTGCTCTGCCAATGATTGCTATTTTCTTGCTTTTCTTGCGGACTCTGTCTGGGACGCCTTACTCTCGGGCCATCCTCTAATCTCCCCTTTGGGAGCCGACTGTTCCATTATCCCTCTCAAACTTGAGCAACACAAGAGACGGGATTATAACAGCCTTGGAATTATTCAGGGTTGGTCGACCCAGAATCATGTTGTAGGCCGAGAGTTCCTCTACTACTAGGAACCGGACTACCATGTGTCGTCCTTCCCCTTTTTCGCCCAGGCGAATGGGTAAATCTACTCGTCCCAGTGGGTGGACGACTCCTCCTCCAAACCCTACTAAAGGGTGGGAGGCCGGATGTATGCAGTCAGTCTGATATTTCAGTTTCGACAGACATTTGCTGCTGATGAGATCTGAGGAGCTCCCGGTATCTATGAGGATTCGGCCAACTCTCTGGTTGGCCACTTTACATTCAATAACGAGAGGGTCGTCATGAGGCCCCCTTACCCCTCCTAGATCCTCTTCAGTGATGACAACCTCAGGAAATGTATATTTGGACGGTCGTTCTTGGTGAACGGAATTTACATCTAACCGCCTTATATTATCTTTGTTGCCCCTAATAGTGGGGCCGCCTCCTGAGAAGCCGCCTGCAATGGTGTAGGCGACTGCATCATCTGTATCGGAGCTGTCGGCCTGTTGATTCTTTTTGGCCGACAGCTTTTTTGAGGAAGTGTTCCCCGTAGATTTCTTGACATAAGTGTCAAGATCACCTTGCTCAGCCAGGCGGTCTAGGTACCGCATAAGACTGATGCAGTCATTGGTGTGATGACCAACGTCATCATGATAAGCACAGATTTTATCTTGGTTCCGGTTGTTTGCAGAACCCTTCATGGGGACCGGCTTCTCAATTGAGATCCGTCCCTTGATTTCTTTTTGTATAAACTGGCTATCCTTGTTAAACGCATACTTTGGGGAGTATGGTTTGAATTCTTTTTTCTTTTTCTGGGCCGGCTGTTTAGAGGAATCAGCCGCCCAGACCTCTTTTCTTTTCTCATCTTTGTTTGACGACTGTTTCTGTCGTCCTTCTCTTTTGTCGAACCTTTTCCCGTCCGACTGTTTTATCGTACAAAGATCAGTCGCCTGTATATAGGCTTCTGCTTCAATCAAGGCCTCTTGAAGAGTCGCCACCCTTTTTCGAACCAAATCAAATTTGAAGGTAGACCCGTCTTTGAGACCTCTAAAAAAGTCGGTATAAGCTACCTCATCCGGTAACCCTTGAATCTGTATTCTCATCAGGTTAAACCGCCTGATGTAAGAACGAAGCCCCTCCTTCTCGCCCTGCTGAATTGTTCCCAAATCAAGGGTCGTTTTCTTCGCAGGGATGTTCATGGCGAAGTTGGAGGCAAATAAGTAAGCAAGCTGCCAGTCCATAGGTTGGACGTTTTTTGCTGTAGGTCCACCAATTGGAGGTGGCTGCATAAAATACTGTTGTTGCGGCACAAATGGTAAGTTTGGTACCGCCTGGGCACTATGAAAGCCGGACTGACAGGAGGTGCCTCCTGACTGACTCTCATGGTACGACTGAGTATGCCTCATCGAGGCATTTCGCAAACTGTCTTGAAAGTTTGAAGTAGAAGCCGACTCTGACAATCGGTCACTCTTCTTCTGCTCTAGCAGTAGCCGAGCATCTGTGAATGTTTGCTTCGACCCGTCCGCCTGAATATGAAGAACCGGTTTCCTATTTCCTGTAGGATAACGGAATTTTGTGAAATCAAGGGCAGGTGGCTCCCGCTTCCTAGATTTAGGATGAGGAATCGCCTCTCGCCCTTGAACTGGTTTCCTCTTCAGTGAAGTGGAGGGTTTCTTGGCCGACTGCTCCTTGACTGGAGCAGTCGACTTCTTGTTGATCAACTCTTGAATCTCTCCCTTGAAGTCCCTCATGAAGATCATGAGTTCGTTCCTTGTGATGGAAGCAGACCCATCAGTCGGCTGTTGCCGAACAGGCGGTGCGCCTGCTGGCTCGCTTCCTGTTTGAAGATGCTCCCGTTCCCTTCTTTCGGTATGACGGGTACGTCGGGCCCTTAGGGTCCCGTCTGAAGCTGTATGAGTTTCAACTTCAAATTCACTTTCGGTGTCATGGTCCGACTGAACTTGAGGGTCGTCTAGGGGACGCCTCTCTTCAGGAGTCGGTACAGACTTGGATGCCATCTCTGAAGTACTCTCCCCACAGACGGCGCCAAATGTTTCGGGGTTTTCTGATGTCCTGCGGGAGAGTTAAAATTCCGAGACTGGAACCGGACGCCTGTACCTGCAAAATAACGCTGACTCCTGTGAGCTCCGCCTCCAACGGTCAAGTTAGTACCTGATTAAGGAGTAATTAATGCGGAAATTAAAGTAATAAGGTCTCTCTAGGTGAGAGTGTTTAATGTAGGTAATCTGCTTTGTTAACGAGATCAGCCGGTTATTAGTGTGTTCCGTAATGTTTTTCGCGTCCCCCCTTAATGAGGATTAAGGGAGGTATTTATAACCTTGGGAAACGTGTCCATCCTAGGTTTAGGTAAACCTAGGGCTGATTGGGCTTCCCTCGGAAGTTGGGCCTGGGTGGTCGGGTTCTCTATTAGGCATGGAGTATGCCACATGTCGTGACATAACAGGTCCAAGGTGGACGAATAAGCGCGTGCCACGTGGCAAGTCCTGACAGTTCCAACTAGGAGACACTTGGCAGGACCTGATTGATCCACTTGGTGCATTCCGATTGGTGGGAGCAAAATCCCCTAATCAGGAGTATTATTACCAAGACTTTGAACGCCATCTGAATCTAACAAATCCAGATTTAAATAGAATTGTGTGTGGTAATGAGGTAGACTTAGAAAAACTTGCAAATTTATATTTCAATCGCCCTATCTCTGAGTCTTATCATGTATACCGTAGAAGGGCATATATTTTTTGCATGTTTAGCAAGCTTTTATTTGCAAACAGTAGGGTAGGACATGCTTGTTTAGCGTCTGTGCTTGAACATGTTGAATCTGGGAGGTCTCCTATGCCTACGTGCCTTGGAGAAACATTCCGTGGCCTTGACGAAGAAAAAGCTGACCGGAAAGCCATCAGGAAGGGCTCTCTAGTACTGCTGCAGGTAAGAACACGCTCTGAGAAGACCCCGTGACACAAAACAGGCACCGTGTCACGGTGGCATCTGCCGTGTCACTGTGGAATCTGCAATTTATTATTTATTTTTTTTGCAGATTTGGTTGATGGAGCGTTTAGAACTATTCGAAGCCCCCGACGATATTGAAAAATATGGCCCTAACGATCTAGTCCACAGGAAGAAGAATTACTCTGTGAAAATGTCGTATGAAGACTGGAAAAATTTCTTTGCAAAGAGAGAATTTTCCATTCGTTGGGTGGTGCCCTGGTGGAGGCTTACTAGGATGGTTGGTACGAATAATACTCTGTATTGTCGTGTTCCTAGTATCTCAAGACTGACTTTTCATTGTCCCTCTCGACTGATGCGACAGTATGGACTTGAACAAGTAGTTCCACGCTATAAAGATAGTCCTCGTGAAGAATTGTTGCATGAAAGTAATGTTCACAAGTACGAGACTAATTGGATTGGAAAACCTTTGTGGACCGTTTCTGCAAGTACTCAAGCTCCTCCTACTTTATCTAGTGCATACAAGTCATGGTTGAATCCTAGAAGTAGGAGGGAACGAGTCGGATCACGCAAATCGGATGTGAAGAGTCGTCTTGGAAATAAGAAAGCACCTCCTAAAGATCGTCTAGGTCCAAGAACACAGGGGATTGAGTTTAAGAATCCTATAATGCCGAAAAGGAAGAATTATGTGAAAGGGAAGGGTAAGGAGAAGATGGTTTATAAAGAGAAACAACCAAAGAATTTTAAGAAGGGTGAAAGGGGTTAAAGTTCGACTAGGGGTGTGACGGTTCGGGCTACAAAAGACACATTAATGGTGAAGGCCGACCTAGTTGAAAAAGAGAATGAGGTTCCTAAAGTAAAGAGGTATTAGATCAGTATTGCTTTGCTTTTATGATTTATAATTTTTTAAAATAAAGCGCATGATGCCAATAGTTGTAGTCACATTTACTTCAATAATAATAGCATATTTATTTTAGCCTTAAAAAATTACAATGATTTTTTTTTTTAATATCCGAGTCAAGGAGTCGGACGCAATGGAAGAATGAAAATAAAAACATCGAACAAAAAAATGACTTCGCAAAGACTACGTCACTAAAAAAAATCGGAAAATCTGAAATTCCACCGTGCCACAGTAAAAAATTCCGTGACACGTTGAAAATTCCCGCGTCACGGCACAACTTTTTTTTTCGCTCAGGTCCACCGTGCCACGGTGGACTGTGCCATGACATAGTGGACAATCCCGTGTCGCGGCACAACTCCCCCCCCCCCCCCGTTTTATTTTTGTTTTTTGCTCAGGTCCTCCGTGCCACAGTGGATTGTGCCGTGACACGGTGGACATTCCCGTGTCGCGGAAAAACTCCCCTTTTTTTTTTTGCTCATGTCCACCGTGCCACGGTGGATTGTGCCGTGACACCGTGGACATTCCCGTGTCGCAGCAAAACTCCCCTTTTATTTTATTTGCTCAGGTCCACCGTGCCACGGTGGACTGTGCCGTGACACGGTGGACATTCCCGTGTCACGGCAAAACTCTCCCTTTTTTTTGCTCAGGTCCACTGTGCCACGGTGCACTGTGCCGTGACACAGTGGACATTCCCGTGTCGCGGCAAAACTCCCCCTTTTTTTTTTTGCTCAGGTCCACCGTGCCACGGTGGACTGTGCCGTGACACGGTGGACATTCCTATGTCGCTGAAAAACTCTCCCCCCTTTTTTTCGTCGTGACGCAATGCTGAACCGACGCGTATACTTGATCGACAGAGGGAGGATTTTATTTTTTAAAGTGGTCGGGCCCCCTTGAGGGGTTGCCTACGTATCCTTAAAAAGGAATCAGGCTAAACGTAGCTCTACTGGGTCATGAACCCATGCGACTAGGCATATAATTTCTTGAGTTGATCCAAGTTGGTTAAATTGTGCCGCTCCGCCAGACAAGATGGCTTTAACAATATACGGGCCTGACCAATTGGGTCTGAATTTTCCTCTTGGATCCAACACATTTTTGCGAAGTGCCTTAAGCACCAGGTCACCCTCTTTGATGTTCCTAGTTTTGACTTTTTTATTAAAATGTCGCGCCATACGCTGTTGGTAGGTTTGGACATGATGCAAAGCTGCCAAGCGTTTTTCATCGAGTAAGACTAGTTCATCATATCTTGCTCTAATCTAATCGACTTCATCTAGTTGACTTTCCAACGCAATTCGGAGAGAAGGGATTTTAAGCTCTATTGGTTGTACAGCTTCAACTCCATAGACCAAAGAGAAAGGGGTAGCCCCCGTTGATGTACAAACAGAGGTTCGATAACCCCAAAGGGTGAAATGTAGCTTACTTAGCCAATCCTTGTAATTTTCTGTCATCTTTTCAATGATAGTTTTCACATTTTTGTTGGCCGATTCGACTGCACCATTTGTTTGTGGTATGTAAGGTGATGATCTGTGATGTTTGATATGATATTTCTGTTATAATTCCGCGCATTCGGCTTGGAAATGTGTTCCATTATCACTGATCATCTCATGAGGTACCCCATAGCGGCATATGATATTTTTCTCAATGAATTGAGCTACGTGTTTCGCCGTTAGCTTAGCATATGAGGCAGCTTCAACCCATTTGGTGAAATAGTCGATTGCTACGAGGAAGAATTCATGCCCCCTTGTCCTGGTGGCGTTATTTTTCCAATGATGTCGATGCCCCAAGTGGAGAAAGGCCATGGAGAAGTATATGTGTAGAGAAGCGAAGGTGGAACGTGTTGTAAATTTGCGTAAACTTGACACTTCATACATTTCTTGACGTATTCGTGACAATCTCTCTCCATAGTAGTCCAATAATAACCTTGTCGTTGAATCTTTTGGACTTAACATCTTCGCATTCATGTGCGTTCCACGTATACCAGCATGAAGATTTTCCATTGTTCTGTGTGCTTCTTTCTTGGCTATGCATAAGAGATTTCTCCCCATTGCAGTCCTCTTGTGGAGTTCTCCCCTGATGAGCATATATTGTGAGGCTAGGAGACTCAAAGCACGGCGTGCTCTTTTATCAGTATTAGGAGGGTATTCTCCTCTTGTCACATAATTAAGGATATCTGTATACCATGGCTCTTCATCTTCTTATTGTGATTCCTATTCATCGTCGAGTGCGTGAACGTAAGCCGGTTCATATCTTCTTTCTATGGTCAACGACATTCTGATTGTATCCGTTGGAATTCGCACCATTGATGCTAATTTAGCTAGTGCGTCGGTGAACTAGTTTTCCTCTCTAGGCAAGTACGTATATTCCACTTCATCTAGTTGCTCCGTGAGAGTTTCTAGATGAGCTTGATACGTAGCGAGACTTTCACTTCTCACCTTCCATCTCTTGGAGATTTGGTTAATGATTAGTGAAGAATCACCGTAGATTCTGAGCTTCTTAATTCCCAAGGCGACAGCTGTTTCTAACCCCAAAATACATGCTTCATATTTTGTGGCATTGTTGATGACATCAAAGTCGAGATTCATGGAAATTGGGATATGTTCCTCATTGGGTGATACGAGCAAGACTCCTACATCACAACCTTTTTGGTTTGAAGCTCCATCGAAATAGAGCGTCCAGCTATCATCTTCGATCATGAGTAAATCTTCGTCAGGGAAATCGTACTCATCTTCTTCTTTCTCAACTTCTTCTAGAGGAAAGTCCGCTAAGAAGTCAGAAACCGCTGAACCTTTGATGGATTTTTGTGGTACAAATTTCAAGTCGAACTGAGCAAGATTGACTATCCACCTTGATAATCTGTCATTGAGTGTTGGTTTTTCGAACAAGTATTTGAGAGGATCCATCTTGGACACGACATGCACTGTTTGAGTGAGCATGTAATGTCTTAGTTTCTGTGCGGCCCAACAAGTGCGAGACACAACTTTTTAAGTGGTGTGTATCGTGTCTCGTATCCTTGAAGCTTCTTACTCAAGTAGTAGATTGCATTCTCCTTGCTTTCAATCTCTTGTGCTAGCATTGCCCCCATCGTTTCTCTTGTGACCGTAAGGTAGAGTCGAAGAGGAAAGTTAGGTATTGTTGGCGCTAGCACGGGTGGGTTTGCCAGGTACTCTTTGATTTTGTCGAAAGCTTTTTGGCAATCGTCATCCCATGTGACTGGGACATTTTTCTTAAGCTTCTTGAATATAGGTTCACATATCGCCGTGAGTTTCGATATGAACCTACTTATATATTGCAACCTCCAATGAAACCTCGATATGAACCTACTTATATATTGCAACCTTCTTTAATATACCTCGACTTTTGTGGGATCTATTTTAATCCCTCGAGAATTGATCACATATCCAAGTAATTTGCCTGATGTGACTCCGAATGCACATTTTGATGGATTTAATCTCATGTTGTACTTGCGGAGTCTTTCAAAGAACTTGCGAAGTGCAATGATGTGGCTTGGGCGATCTTTAGACTTACTGATCATATCATCGACATAGACCTCCACCTCTTTGTGCATCATATCATGTAACAATGTTGTAGCTGCTCTTTGGTAGGTGGCACCTGCATTTTTCAACCCGAATGGCATTACCATATAGCAATATGTACCCCATTGTGTGATGAATGTGGTTTTCTCCATATCTTCTTCAGCCATCAATACTTGATTATATCCCACGTAGCCGTCCATGAACGATAGGATTTCATGGTTTGCTGTGTTATCAACTAGAATGTCAATGTGAGGTAGAGGGAACCCATCTTTCGGGCTTGCTTTATTGAGGTCCTTGTAATCAACACACATTCTGACCCTTCCATCCTTCTTTGAAACTGGAACCACATTTGTTATCCATTCTGGATACTTGGATACTTTGATGAAACCTGCGGCCAACTGCTTTCTGATTTCTTCTTTGATTTTGAGAGCCACATCCGGTTTCATACGGCGCAGCTTTTGTTTAACAGGCTTCATACCTGGAATGAGTGGTATCGTATGCTGAGCTATATCCCTGTCAATTCCTGGCATATCTTGGTATGACCAAGCAAATACATCAACAAATTCACTAAGTAAGTTAATTAGCTCTTTGCGTTTATCTTGACTTAGTATTAATCTAATTTTTACTTCTTTAACAATCGTATCATTGGAAATATTAACTATTTCTGTATCTTTAATAACTGCCGTTTTATTTTCGTGTTCTTCCATTGCTTTTATTATTTCTTTGTCATTTTTATCATTAGCAAAGAAATATTGATCAGGGCTAGGGGAATGACACGCATCGTAAGCAAAGGTACTCATTGTATTGAATTCATCGGTTAATACATCAAGAGGGGCAAGGTCAGCTGCGACCTCACCGGAAAGAGAAGACTCAACAAGAGACTTAGGATTGGACTCTATAACAGAAAGTGGGTCGGCCTCAGACTCTAAGGACTCGTCTACAGACTTAGACTCAGACTCGGACTCGGACCCAGATGACTCAGACTCATCAAACATAGGACCTTCGCCAGCAGTTATTTCCAACTTCTCTCCGCTTGGCATAGTGATCCTCAATGTCTTGCGCCATCCCTTTGAAATATTATCAGCTTGGACGATTAACTCGGAGGGGTCAAAATCCTTGTTTTCTATAACAGCTTGAACGAGCTCGAAATTATCACTGTAGACGGGCTTAGATTCATTCTTCTCCATTCCAAAAAGAAGGTTAATGCCTAGATCATCAGAGCTTGGGATAGCTGGTTTCTCAGTTGTGAAGAGCTCTTCGTCTTCATCAAGAAAGTCATAATAGAGGAACATCTCGAATCTTGGTTCACGCTTCCCATCGTGGACGAATGGCTCAGGGATTTCATAGCATGGGAAGTCTTCCCCTTCTTTGATGTATTGGCCATTGAAGGTTAATGGATATGGATCCATGGCCATTTCCGTCTTCATGATTCGAGCGTTGTTGCGAGCCTTCATTTTCAAGAGGGCTTGTTTCACATCTTCTTTTGTTGGCTTGAATCCCAAGCCAAAAGTATCCTTCTTGAGTGCACGGATGACCCCAAATTTAAGCCATTTTCTTTTTAAGCCCAAGGGTCATTCCAGGGAAATGCCCTTGCTTCTTCATAATGGCATTAATGTTGGTGTTTGAATAGGGATCAAAGTCGAGATGACACTTTTCCTCTTCTTCGATCATGAGAACATCATCGAGTGAAAACCCCCAAAGATCTTCGTCTTCTTCGTCATGGACGATAGGAGTGTCGATAACTTGAATGCGCATGGGAGAAGCATCAATGGTAATTGAAACCCCTTCAACTATGGCTTTCACCTTCTGGTGTAACGATGATGGAATCGCCTTTAGCTCATGAAGCCAAGGGCGTCCTAACAATAGATTGAATGAGGCCTTAATGTTTACCACCTGAAACTTGGTGCGACGCTCAATGGCCCCAGTAGTTATGTTTAGTATGATAGTACCCACGGCTTGACGGCGAGTATTATCATAAGCGTGAATCCCTTGAGTAGAGGGAATCAGTTCTTCATTCGTTATGCCCAACTTCTTTGCAGTACGGAGTGGGCACACATTGATTGCAGAGCCATTATCAACCAGGCTCATAGGCGTCGTTTGAAGTGCGCCTACGTAAAATCATGTGGTGAATATGCTAGGCGCTCAAAGGAAGTGGGAATTGACATAATACGATTAGGGACAAGAAAAGTAGGGAACCGCCAACAAGTTTTTTAAGGAACTTGTAAACCGTTCACGGATCATAAAAAGGCAACCACGATAAGGGACAACGATAGGCAACAACGATTGACCCGTGAAGGTTACACCCCATTCATAATCCATGAGATTAGTAACTCCATATGGTTCGGAACCAGGAAAGGAGGATCGGGGATGATGGTACGAAGTTAGTCATGGAGTCACATTTGCCCGTATTGGCCTCTACTCGATTCTTATAGTGAAAGTGATTCCTGTGACCTCAAAGGCATACTAATAAAGATTCAATTTGCTCTAAACTATCATTAAGCTAAATTGGTTTAATATTAATGCAACACATAATTCTAAAATATTGTGATCACTTGAATTAACAACAAGATTAAAAAGGAACCTAAACCGGTTGTCCAAATTATCTTACTAGGCATGATTTCCAATTACATATTCCCTTTAAACATGCAATATAGTGATCAATAAATAATAATAGAATAAACATTAATATTGGAAGCAATTCAACAATAATAATATTAGTCAAATCAAGTATAAAATTAACCTAATCATGATACTAGCAATATTAAAATAAAATAAGAGTAATTAAATTAATTAATTACTCACATTCTGCGCGTTCCTTTAAATTGCTACATCATGAATAAATTGTTAGTAACTTCAATAAAAAAAATATAAAGCAAATGAAAATTAAATTAAATTAATATAGATTTGATTTGGTCCAAACCCTCAGTTATTTATACCTTTCACGCCTTGGTTTAAGGTCAGAACCTCGGGTTTAGTATTGACTCCTTGGAGTGCTTAAGGGAAGAATGGTGTAATTAGGAATATAGGTTTAAGGGTTAGAATATGAGAGAGAGAGAGAAGAATTTTGGTGTAAAAGAGAGGAAGAGAGAAAGATTTGATGATCAAGCTTGTTGATGATTAAAAAAGGGGTGATATGACCTCTATTTATAGGGAAAAAAGAGGGTCAAAAAATCAAGAAAAGATCGAGTTCGAATCGAATTAAAACTCTTGCGATAGACAGCAGTTTTTACGGTTTTTGTTTTTATCATATCTTTTTATTCAAAAATTGGAATAAGATGAATAAGATATCGTTGGAAGGCTCTTGAAGTCTAATTTCTAACCCAATTAGAATCAGATTAAAATATTGATGTGAATTATTGATCCGAAAATCAACAAAACACAAGGGATATGTTTAAGTCTAATTCTATACAGGAAATCCACCAAGAATTACACAAAAACTAAGATTAATCAATTAAGAATCCACCTAATTAATCAATCCAAACGAATGTTTTAACTAAAACAAGCAAAATAGCAATTGATCGCAATCAACAAAAACTCAAGTATGCAACTTAAGAAATAAATCTGAATATTAATCTCTATGTTTATTCGTGTGTTTTACATCCCTATTTATAAGACTTATTTTACCTAGGAAGATTAGGACAAGTTCCTAATTTAATCCTAATTAAACTAGAATTCTAACTTGGTTGAAGAGCAAGCACCTTGGCGCACAAGCATACACCAAACTGATTTATTTTGCTAACTAACTGATTTTTAAAGCAACTAAATAAATAAATAAAAATTAAAGAACTAAATAAAGATTAAAGATCCTAATGCTTGAACCAAGAAAAACCCTTTAAATTGAAAGGTAAAAACTTGTAAGCAAAAATCTAAGTAAAGAAAATTCAAGAAAGTTCAAGAAAGTGAACTAGACTCCAAGAAAAACCACTAAGCAAACCGTGGCTTTGCTTTGATATCCAAGAAAGTGTCCGTGCAATGCTTGGCTTGAATCAATTTTTAGGGATGACAAGCGCACATTAGGGCGCGCTTTAAGGCATATAAATGGGTGATTTTGGATGTATTTAGGCCCGTTTTGATCGTTTATTGCCTTGTTACACTCGTTTCCTTCATATTACGTGCTTCACGGATTTCGGTCTGTTTTTGGTGTGTTAACAGGTATAGTTGACCAAGTTATGTCGAGTCCCGAACCATTGGTGCGTAATCAGGCTATTATCGATCCTAGTCCACCAAGCTAAGGCTTTGCTTCGGTTCTCAAGGCCTTGAAAGGCAAGTTAAGTAGCAGGCAAGGCAGAATAGTTCACAAATATGACACCTGTTCACTATTTTGCTCACAACTTTCGGTATACAAATGATAATGGAGTGATTTTAATTGCATTTAAAAGTAGACTTGAAGAGCTTTCCAACGATATATTGCACGCCTCAAACGGAGCTCTAGATAAGAAGTTGTGACTATTTTAAGAAGACCAAAGTGCCTGCAACCTTCCTGCCTATGCTTGCACGGCCGTGCCAGGCATTAGCACGGCCGTGCCAAATTCAGCACGACCGTGCTATTTTCCAGATTCAGCACGGCCGTGCCAGGCATTAGCACGACCGTGCCAGGAATTAGCACGGCCGTGCCAAATTCAGCACGGCCGTGCCAAAATTGAATATATTGCGGATCAGCTACTGCCATGCTTGCACGGCCGTGCCACTTCTAGCACGGCCGTGCTGATTTACGAAGGGCAGCCTGCGCAATTGCTTTCTAAATTAAAACATATATATCTATAACCCTATTGGGAGGGTTAAGGAGAGACAGATTTAGAGACAGATTTAGAGACAGTTTTAGAGATAGTTTTTGAGAGCTTTTGTAGAGAGTTATTGGAGAACGTTCTTAGTATTAGAGATTCTTTAGTTTTCTTAAAGATTATTCTAGCGATTTTAGTTTTCTTGGATTGATTTGAAGCAAGATTTGTGAAGATTCTTTGTATTATCCATTGACGACGGATATCAAAGTTCTGAACTTTTCCATTGATTCGCATCAATACAATTGGTATTATTCATTCTTGTTTATTAATCAAGGTTTATTATTCCTTAATCAGAATTCATGTTTATATCTATTATGCTTTTGGAATTCATTATTGCTTTGATTATGAATATGTGTGAGTAATCTCCTAGCTAGGGTTTCGGGATGAAACCCGGCCTAGGTAATCTATGTAATTGAGGATTGATTTTGATAAACGGATTGTGATCAAATTGATTATATGCGATTGCATGTTAATTCATTATAATAGGAGTAGCTAACCTAGAATCTTGAATTTGATTACATGATATTCTTGATTTGAACAAGAGATTGTGAATTGAGTATTTCATTATTGAATGTGGTTTGATTATGTATCGAGTAATGTTAAGTGCATGAGAAATCCAAGCTTAGTATTGCCCGTTGTCTTCCTATCACATGATATTGATCAGACTTATAGTCTTTGCATATCCCGTTTGTCTCTGTGATTCCTTGTTGCTTAGTTACCAATGGTTAGGCGGATTCCCGTTCTCCCTAGTGTCTTAGTTTATTGATTTATTCCATCTTATTAGTAGTATTTTAGAACACCTTTTTTCCATTGATTTCGAACTAGCTTAGGTTTAAGATTGATTTGCAATTACTCTCGTTCCTCGTGGACCGAAACTTTATTTGCCATTGTACTTGGTTATAGGGTGTTCGTATAAGTATTGTTTGATTGAGAGTTAGATTGTAGCGACCGATTTAACCCTCGTCAAGGGATAAACTATCTTGATGCATGATAAGCAAATCTTCTAAGTTCTCCATGCTTAGACTTGCATCATCCTCCTCTTCTTCGATAGAATTTGTCCTCAAATCTCGAAGTTCTTCATCATGAATATACTTAGCCAAATCGCCAACATTGAATGTAGCACTAACTCCATATTCTCTCGGAAGTTCTAACTTATAAGCATTGTCATTGATCTTCTCAATAATCTTGAAAAGACCTTCACTTCTAGGCATCAACTTATTCTTGCGTTTTCCTGGAAATCTTTCCTTTCTCAAATGTAACCATACCAAGTCTCCAACATTGTAACCTTGTTGCTTTCTATGCTTGTTTGCTCTAGCTTTGTACATGTCATTTACTTTCTCTATTCTTGTTCGAACTTGAGCATGTAATTTCAGCATACTCTTCAACTTAGACTCGGCATCTTTGTGAATTAACTCACCCTTAGGCAATGGAACAAGATCAGTTGGAAGTTTCGGATTGACTCCATAGACTACCTCAAAAGGACTATGTTTGGTAGCATATGTAGGTGATCTATTATAAGCAAATTCCGCATGAGCTAACTTGATGTCCCAATCCTTTTGTGTCTTACTCACTAACCCACGCAAAAGCGCACCAAGAGTACGATTAGTAACCTTGGTTTGTCCATCAGTTTGTGGATGGTAAGATGTACTAAAGAGTAATTTAGTTCCCACAAGCTTCCATAAATACTTCCAAAAGAAACTCATGAACTTTGTATCTCGATCACTCACAATAGTTTTAGGAATTCCATGCAATCTAACAATCTCTTTGAAGTATAATTCCGCCACTTTCATAGCATCATCCACTTTGTGACAAGGAACAAAATGAGCCATCTTAGAGAACCTATCCACAACAACCATAATAGAGTCTTTCCCCCGTTGTGTTCTCGGCAATCCCACAATAAAATCCATAGAAATATCTTCCCAAGGTGAATCTGGAATAGGTAAAGGAGTATACAAGCCTTGATGAAAAGTAGCCTTGCTTTTTGATAAGTTGCACACCTAGAAATAACTAGTTGCACATCCGTGAGCATCTAAGGCCAATAGAAGTGTTCTTGTAACATACTCAAGGTCTTTGTAATGCCAAAGTGACCAGCAATTCCTCCCCCATGAGCTTCTCTAACAACTAGCTCTCTAATAGAACACTTAGGAAGACAAAGTCGATTTCCTTTGAAAAGAAAACCATCTTGCAGCAAATAAGAACCCACGGCTCCTTTAGAACACTCTTCAATCAATGTAGCAAAATCATCATCACCTTTGTAGTATTCTTTGATCAATTCAAAACCAAGTAGCTTGCTATTTAGAATTCCAATCAAAGTGTATCTTCTAGATAATGCATCAGCCACAACATTCAATTTCCCTTCTTTGTACCTTGAAGAAAAATTAAATGATTGTAAAAATTCAACCCACGTAGCATGTCTAAGATTGAGCTTTTGTTGTCCATGTATGAGCTTCAATGCTTCATGATCAGAATGCAACACAAAGTGATTAGGTCGGAGATAATGACTCCAATGATCTAAAGCTCTAACAATGGCATAGAACTCTTTATCATAAGTAGAATAGTTCAATCGAGCTCCTCCCAATTTCTCATTGAAATATGCAATAGGCCTCTTCTTTTGGAGTAAAACTGCTCCAATTCCAACTCCACTAGCATCGGTTTCAACTTCAAAAGGACTTGAGAAATCTGGTAACACAAGTATAGTTGCTTCACATAGCTTCTTTTTAACCAATTCAAATGCACTTTGAGCTTCTTTAGTCCATTCGAATTTACCCTTGTCCTTCTTCAAACATTCGGTCATAGGCGCCACAATACTTGAGAAATTCTTGACAAATCTTCTATAGAACGAAGCTAGACCATGAAAAGACCTTACTTCACTCATATTAGTAGGAATAGGAGAAGTTTTAATAGCCTCTACTTTCGAATGATCAACTGAAACTCCATCCTTTGATACAACATAACCAAGAAAAGTAACACTAGGCACTAAGAAGTAGCATTTTTCAAGCTTAGCATAGAGTTTCTTCTCTCTTAACACTTCAAACACACTTGTTAGATGATTTAGATGATCATGCAAATTTTTAGAGTACATCAAAATATCATCTAAATAAACAACAGCAAACTTGCCAAGGAAAGGTTTAAGTACCTCATGCATCAACCTCATGAAAGTGCTAGGTGCATTAGTGAGTCCAAACGGCATCACCAACCATTCATACAACCCTAACTTAGTCTTGAATGCTGTCTTCCACTCATCTCCTTCTCTCATTCGAATTTGATGATAACCACTCATAAGATCAATCTTAGAAAACAACTTTGAACCATGTAGTTCATCAAGTAGATCATCTAACCTTAGAATAGGAAATCGGTATTTAATAGTGATGTTATTCACACTCCTACTATCAATACACATGCGCCAACTCCCATCTTTCTTTGGGACAAGTAAAGTAGGCACGGCACAAGGGCTCATACTTTCCCTCACGTATCCTCTAGCCATAAGCTCTTCAATCTGCCTTTGCATCTCCTTTGTTTCTTCCGGAATACTTCTATAGGCTTCCTTATTAGGTAATGGTGCTCCCGAAATCAAGTCAATTTGATGCTCTATCCCACGAATAGGAGGTAGTCCCGGAGGTAATTCCTTAGGAAAGATATCCTTGAATTCTTCTAAAACAGATTCCAATTCATACGGCCTCTTTGCTTGTTTATTTTGATCAATTCGAATCTCATTAGAAACAAGTATATATACCACATTGTTGCTGCAAATCTCTTTTTCTAATTCCCTCTCACTAATCAAATAAGAACTCTTCGAATTAGAGGTAACATTAGAAGACTTGTTGCTTATCAAAGGTTTTAAAGCAACCGGTCTCTCTTTTTCTCCTTTTCTCACAGCATACACATTAGTCCTTCCATCAAACTTCACAAATCTATCATATTGCCAAGGACGACCTAATAGTATATTACAAGCATCCATAGGACAAACATCACACAAAACTTTATCATGAAATTTACCAATTGAAAAGGAGATTAAGGCTTGTTTAGTTACCTTAACATCACTCGAATTATTAAGCCAATGAAGCTTATAAGGGCTTGGATGTTCAGTAGTTGGCCACTTCAATTTGTCTACCAAAGTAGTAGATACCACATTAGTGCAACTCCCCGTCTTTATGATCATGTCACACAACCTATCTTCTACCTTGCACCTTGTAAGAAAGATTTTCTCCCTTTGATTGTTTTCCATAGGTACGGTTTTAGAGTGTAGTGCCCTTCTTAGAACCAAACTTTGACCATGATTCTCGGGATCAATTTCGTCAATATGCCCCTCCTCTTCTTCAAAGTTTTCCTCTTCGTTCTTTTCTACATAGTCACTACCTTGCTCACACTTAGCTTGTTCTTGTTCCCACTCTTGAGCAGTCATTACTCTTTTTGATGGACAATTAGTTGGAATGTGACCAACACTACCACACTTGAAGCACTTCCTATCTTCAACAAGATTTTTAGGAGCTTCAAATTTTGATTTAGTCTCCTTGTAGTTCGAACTAGAACCACTTTTCTCCAAGCTGTTCCTCTCAAAAGGTTTAGTGAAACCTTTTACAAAGGGCTTAGTGTACGTCCCTTTCTTCCCCTTTATCTGTTTTTCAACTTTCAAAGCTACCTTGCAAACATCATCAAAGGATCAATATTGTTGCAATTCAACTTTTTAAGCAATATTATCATTCAACCCCGAAATAAATCTAGCAATCTTATGCTCAACAATCTCTTCTAAGCCACATAGCATGCATAACTTTTCAAATTCACCAATATAATTCTCAACAGTCATAGAATTTTGTTTAAAAAGTTGCATCTTAAGATAAACATCTTGAATATAATCACTAGGTACAAACCTTTTTTCATGTGCTTCTTGAGTTGTTCCCAAGTTGAGATTCTTGCACGCCCCTCCTTATGCCTCTTCTTCTTTAGATTATCATATCAAAGACTAGCATAACCGGTCAGTTTTAATTCAGCCAATTTGCTTCTTTTCCTTTCACATACTCCTTGTAATCAAAGAGTGTCTCGGCCCTTCTAATCCACTCAAAGTATTTTTCAGGTTCATTCATACTCCCATTGAATTCGGGAAGATCTAATCTAAGGTTCCTATCATCATCCTTTGGTCTATCTCTTCTCCTAGGCCTTGGTGATTCATCACTTGAAGAATAATTATTTCGTGGCCTCCTTGGGTTCCTCCTTGGTTGTTCTTCCTCACTTGAACCAGAATTATGGTTAGAATTCCCTTTCCTTGAAGAATCTCCAGCAAGAGTATCAAGCCTTTTTAATATCTCATCCATCCTTGCTTCCAACTCGTCAATTCGCCTATCTCTTCTAAGATTTTGAGTCTGTTCTAAGGTTAATCCCCTTGGAACCTGTGGAACCTCCTCGTCACTCATGATTCCTACACAAACCAAGTCAGTTCATGCAAAAATCTTGATTAAAAGATTGAATCTTGAAGGAAAACTAGGCAACAAAAAAACCGGACTCCCAACCGCAAATCAGTGCACAAACACCAAACGTTTGAGGCTGTGTAGAACGCGTTACTCAACTAAAAATTATGAAATTTTATATGGTGATATCTGGACGTTTTTAGACTTCAATGCAAAAAGAATCACGTAACAATTCACAGCCAATTGTTCCCAGTTTAATTTTTACCGAAGTTGCGCAAACCTGGCTCTGATACCAAAGATGATGTAAATTATTGATCTGAAAATCAACAAAACACAAGGGATATGTTTAAGTCTAATTCTACAGGAAATCCACCAAGAATTACACAAAAACTAAGATTAATCAATTAAGAATCCACCTAATTAATCAATCCAAACGAATGTTTTAACTAAAACAAGCAAAACAGCAATTGATCGCAATCAACAAAAACTCAAGTATGCAACTTAAGAAATAAATCTAAATATTAATCTCTATGTTTATTCGTGTGTTTTACAGCCCTATTTATAAGACTTAGTTTACCTAGGAAGATTAGGACAAGTTCCTAATTCAATCCTAATTAAACTAGAATTCTAACTTGCTTGAACAGCAAGCACCTTGGCGCACAAGCATACACCAAACTGATTTATTTTGCTAACTAACTGATTTTTAAAGCAACTAAATAAATAAAAAAAAATTAAAGAACTAAATAAAGATTAAAGATCCTAATGCTTGAACCAAGAAAAACTCTTTCAAGTGAAAGGTAAAAACTTGTAAGCAAAAATCTAAGTAAAGACAATTCAAGAAAGTGAACTAGACTCCAAGAAAAACCACTAAGCAAACCGTGGCTTTGCTTTGATATCCAAGAAAGTGTTCGTGCAATGCTTAGCTTGAACCAATGTTTAGGGATAAACTATCTTGATGCATGATAAGCAAATCTTCGAAGTTCTCCATGCTTAGACTTGCATCAAATATTTTGTATAACAAAAGATATAGCCGAAATAGTGAGACGGTGTCAGTTTTGGATAGAGTTTGACATTTTATTCATATCTTTTCCGTTATAGCTCGGAATTAATATTATAATATATCATTGGAAAGAAAATTTCAAGGGATATCTAACCATATAAAATTTGGATAAAAACTATGAGTCACAAAAATAATATATGTCTATCTTTGAACGTCTTTCAATTCGGATAGAATTAGGTCTTTCAAAAAAAAGGAGTTTTATTGAATTTCAAAGTCTTTAATCTTATCTTTTCAAAAAGAAAAATTAGGATCTTTTAGAAACTTATAGAATCTTCCAATTAATCCTATTTGGTTTAGGAATTGGATTAAATAATTTGGACCCTCTACATGATCATTGGGTCGTAGGTAAGGTGGGCTTAGGTTCGGTTTGGGCTCAATTTAATATTTTGGCCATAACTTATTCGTTATAACTCGGATTTGGGCTTATAATACATCGTTGGAAAGCTCTTTTAAATACCCATCTAGATATTTAATTATTGTACCCAGATTATGGACCAAAATAAACTGGATTAAATGTTTTTATAAAAATGACACGAAATGAATGATTTTAAAGGACACGAAATGAATTATTTTGGGTTTAAAGGCACAAAAAGAGGAAAATAGGTTATGGTTTGGGAAAATGGGCTAGAATTTGGGTTGGTTTATGAAATGGAAATATGGATTTAAGCACTCCAAGATTAAATGCTCAACCTGACCAATAATGGCGGTGAAAGGTTGTTCATCATCGGGTTTGGTTTTGGGGAGACATTTTTAGGTGTCTACAAGCGCCGAACCCAGAAAAACAACACCAGCATCCAGCCGTTGCCGACAAACTACCTCAATAGGACCCTGACAACATAACACTAAATAAGGGATAGAAAAAAACCGACGAGACTGCAAACTTGCCGACCACTTCAAAACGCACCCCAAACCCACTAAATTAGATCCAACACCAGCGAAAAAGAACTGAAAAGAAAACCAGTCACTCGCGAACTAGATCAGAAACCGACATCAATCGTTGAACGAAAACCTAAAAAAATGAGGGTTTAATTTGGAAAATCAAAGCCCTAAAACCCCGAAATAGCCCAACGAAGGAAAAATCAACACTTTCAATTTCCGGCTGATGGGAAAAAGAATAGAACCGAAACACCGCTTAGCAACCGATTCAACCAAAATAGCCGCCGGAACAACAAACTCAGACCCTTCTTCAATCTTGAGCGAGGAACCCAGAAAATCGAAGAAGGGATCCGGTTTGACCCAAAACACCTTCCATCAGCCGATTCACCCAACACAATTGCCGGAACAACGAACCCTTCTTCAATCTTGAGCGAAGGTCGAAGAACAGATCCGAGTTCCAAAAGCCCTTAGGGTTTGTATTTTGAAGAAATTGAAGAACAAGAAACCTGCTTCCCCTATCTAACCCTTTGAAGAACGAATCAGATGAAGGCAACCACCGAATCCTTCTCCAAAGGGTTAGAGAGAAGCTAGAGTTTCTCTCTCTAGAAACAAAACCCTACTATTATTAATTTTATTCTATTAATTAGTCCCTTAATTTCACCCTTGAGGCTACTCATAAACTTCATGAGCTCATCACGAGTGACTTGGGCTGATCTTGCCACCTTGGAAGCATCAGTGGGTTGCCCCGAGAGCTTACTTGAGGGTCTAGGGGGCCTATTAGGTTCCTCCAGGTCGCTCCTTCTTGTCTTTGTGAAGGAGGCGCTTAGAGATCAGTGACCCATCTTGGGCCACGTAGGTTTTGACGTCTCCGTCGTCTCTTGAGTCATGGTCCGTCTTAACCTCTATTTATTCCAGAGTCAAGTGGTCTGTGGAGGCGGCACATGTTGTTCTTGGGAAGCCATCTTTAAAGTACTCTCCCCACATACGGCGCCAATTGTTTCGGGGTTTTTTACGTCTGTACCCGCAAAGCAAACGAAGCATCGAATGGTCGGTGGTCTGATTTTGAAGATTAAGTTAGTACGATATTCGAAATAAAACGTGCGGAAATTAAGTTATCTGCTCGGATTCCAAGCTCCGGTACTGTCTGTTTCTTGAGAAATACAGCTCAATAATAATTGTACTAATTAATGTAACGTGACGTCCCCTAATAAATGAGGGGAATGTCCCTATTTATAGGGTATTTGGGAAGTGTTCCCTCCCTAGGGTTTGATAACCTAGGGTTTAGGGCACGCCGTTTTGCGGCGCCTCAAAGTTTGGGCCTTGAAGGTCGTCTTTTCAGAGGGGATATCTGAGTGACACGTGTCACACATCTGGAAAGGCCATTTGGGCGCCTCCTAGGGAGACACGTGTTGCTCTCTCATTGGTCCACTTGGGGTTATCAAACACCTCAAATTAGGAAATATATCTTCTTGACACGTGTCACCATATGGAAGGTCCAAGTTGGTCCAAGTTATGAAATACCGATAACCAATCCTTACAGGTGTAATCATTGGCCCACACACATCAATGTGTATTAGCTGAGGCTTAATAACAGCAGCCCTTTCTCCTAACTTGGATAATGGTTGCTCTATCATCTTGCCTAGTAAACATCCTTTGCAATTATCAAATGAGTCTAGAATGCCATCTTGTAGAAGTTTCTTGATGCGTTTGATGTTAATGTGGCCAAGACGACAATGCCACAAGTAAGTTTGATTTGACTCCATGCTCTTAGATCTTTTGGTATCATTATAAACAATTTAGTCTAAACACACAAAAGTGTAATTTCCATTAAAATAAAAAAGACATGAAACAAAAGGTCTTGTGATCAAGGCTAAAATGACGTCCAACGTCGCAAGATCAAAGTATGGTAGATAAAACTTAGCAAGTTTAGAATTTGAACAAAATACATGAGCTTACAAGCTTTCTTCGGATAGATTTTCTTCATCTTCAATTTGTGTACTCATGTCCACTTGAAAAGTGTCGCTCACTTTGTTTCTTCATCTAATACCATACAAATTTCTTACATTCAAGTGTCAAGATGATACTTGAGATTGAGGCTTTCTTTCCTTTTGCCTCATCTTCCAGATACTCGCTACATTCTCTTTTGTAGTGGCCTTTCTTACTACAATAAAAGCAGAGCATCTTAGTCTAGTTCTTGAACTCCTTCTTCTTGGACTTTAGAGTAAACTTAGCCGCCTTGCAAGAATAGGTCTTATGGAGTTCTTAGATAACTTCCTTGTAGGATAGTTTGTTCCGATTGTTGTTAAGTTTCATCTTAATTGCAACGTACCCCGAGTGGGGTGAGCTTAAAAACATATGAGACGCTTAATCATCCTACACCGGTCTACCAATCAGTTCCAGATGGTTAAATATAACCTTGTCATCTTTTGCACATGGGCTTGAAGTAGCATCCCGGGTCTAAGCCTTACACTATAGACCCTAGCCCATACTTCTTGCCTCTCTTTGATGAGACACCCATCTTGTGGAGGCTTGATCCTCATTTTAGACAATGACCTAGTCACTTCTTCCACAAGTCCATCATAGTTGCCCTTTCTTCTCTTTGTGACCCTCAGATTGACCTCATCTTCTAGAGCCTTGAGAAGTACATCCGGAAGGTAGTTGGAGAATTTTTTTCTTCCATTATTCCGAAATGGAGTTTGCCAAGAGTCGAGAGACTCTATTGCAATCATAACTCTACTCCTCATATTCATCATCGCTCATAACCCCTTTGGAGTAGAAACTCGAGATGGGTGTATCCAAGATATGCTCTAAGTAGCAATTTCGGATGGTCAAACGGAGTTCCACTTCCCATTCCTTGAAGTCTATCAAATTCAAGCTAAATGGTAACTTCTCGGGATGTTCTTGGAATATCAGATTATTGTCGATAGTTGAAGACATGATTCTACAATTGAAAGAATTTGAAATGAAAAACCATTCAAAAGTACTTAAATAAGATTGAATTTAATTCATGCATATTTCAATACTTATTTACACGTAAAATTGTCCCCATTATGTAAAAATAAGGCGATTCCAAGATCCAAGGGGTCAACGAGTAATTAGGCATGCTTTGGCTTGTCCTAACACTTGTTATCTCAAGGTAAGCATTGCCTTGCTAACGGCTCCAAGCCATTCTTGGTTAGATAATCGTTGCATCCAATGCATCTTGACAATATATCTCTTTTGCCACAATATGTGAGGACTCCTCACTTATACTAATGAGTTCAACCAAAACCAACATGCACACCCTGTGTGCCTTACATTCCATGGAGTAGTGATGGTACCTCGCCTTGGCGTAGCCCACCATCACCCTCTTTCGGTTGGTAAGTGTTGTTTTGGAAAGACAAGTTTTACTCAATATATTAGAGATCTAGGGTTTCTATGTTGGTTAATTTAAGTGAACTTAACCAATCATCACAACATTTTGAAAACCTAAACATGCATCTAACGTATCATTCATATATAAGCACAAGAATAAATATATATAAGGCATAAGTGTAAAATGCACATTAGCAACTAGCATGACCCCTTCCAAGAACCTCCGTCTTCACTTCTTATCCAAATTATTCAACTACTAGTATCTACAATTAGGATTAATGTAAATATTAAGGTACAAAAATACTCGACGGTACGTAGACCGTATTTGGATTTACAAAAATACATCACGGCACGTAGTCCGTATTTTCTATCATAATTGGGTCCCACTAGTTTCCATTTAATAAAACCTATGAGAGAATATACATTTCATTCATCCATTTACTATTTGTGAATGGCCCATGCATTTTACAACGATAAACAAGTAACAATGCATTAATTTCACGCTCGTACTAGTAACTAGTCTAGGTGAATAATCCGATTAACACGCCTAATTAAAACTAGTCAAGGTTGTTTAACCGATTATGTAATTGACGTAACTAATAATTGAAGATCCTACTAAATTCCGCATCCATCTTAATTAATCCAATTAATTAAGCCGGTAGAACCCAAAATTAAATTTTGACAATGTCGCTAAAAACCGAGGCCTAGCCTCCACAAATTTAATTAAAATATACAAGATTAATTAAAGTAAATAAAATGGCAAACAAGCCAACACAAAGACAACTGCACTCAAGTGGCTCACGCATTAGGCGCATGCCATACGAAAACCAAAGTCACCTAATAACTCGGACATTGCGACTTGGTGCATGTGCCTCGACCACCCTCCGTAGCACTATCTAGGCATACACCTAGTAGCATTTTCCACGTGTTGCGTGGTACGAGGCACACACACTAAGTATGGTTGTCTTATAGCATCAAGCACCATACCACGCACCAAAAATGCTCATGCTTGCACCAGCCGCGGCCAGCCAAGCATGGCAGCACGCACAGCGCGCACAACTCCTGGCTACTACTGCACCGTGCTGCTGCTTGTTGCCTGCTGGCGCGCCATGCTGCTGGCAGCAAGCAGCAGCCACGTTCATGGTTGGCGTGCAAATAGGGACAACCTCCTTGGCAGCCACATGCAGGATGCTATGCAGCCTGGCTATCCAAGTGAGGTTTTTGCCTTGTTTTGCGTGCCATAGCCTCGGGATTTCAATCCCAATTTTGCGTGAAAAATTATTAATTATAAATTAATTTAGACCTAATTCAATGAACAAAAAATTGAAAAATAAAATTTATCAAAGTGCACTCAACCAAAATAATTTCCAAGAACCAATCTTAAATTCAATTGGTTTAACTTGGTGCAACAACATAAATAAGGCAAGTTCTCACTATTAATTTAATAAATTTAAATTAATCTTGATATTTTGACAAAGTAAGAGGGGGTTGGAAAAATATGAACTTTAATGTTCAAATGAAAAATCCAACTACTAACACTTGTGAATCTTTAAAAAAGTATATCTTCCAATATGAAGATAAACAAATTTCTATCACAAAGTTTGAAACTTTATATTTCCAATCAACACAAAATGATTAAAACAACAAAGTTCAACATAAAATTCATGTAATTTAGTAGTTCTTAAAGTTTCAATCACTTAACATAATTAAAGATTGAATCTTTAGCACTTCGGAAGCCTCAAAAACAGAAATTTCACATTTAATGTAATTAATTGCAATTATGTGAAAAATAAAACCAAGCTTTCAAACACAAATTACCACCAAGTAATCATGCCTAAAGAGGTTTAAAATTGCATATAAAATATGTATTGAACCAATTACATAACCACCATAAATATGCAATTAATTTTTAAGGTTAGAAAGACTTAAACTTTTCGTTAAAAAGAAAAAACCCTCGAAAAATGCATTTCTGGTTGTTTTTCTGGCTAAAAATCAATTTCATAAAGGGTAAAAACATTTCCAGAATGCCTTTTCCACCCAAAATTCACTAGTTTTGGGTCGAAATCTGGGTTCGGAAGCTGAAGTCAGCTCTAATACGAAGTTAAAATGGGTAAAACGAGCTACTAATCTAACTAGCAACTTATAACCAGAAAAATTAAGCCATAAAATACCTTTAAAAATATTATGATAATAAAAATAAACGAGCGGGGCTCCGATAACGCTGTTGGGGTTTGGCGAGTCCTCCTCACCGCAGAAAAAACCCGAGCCAAGGATCACGCTCGCAATAATTAATATCACTAATGCATAAAATAAACACAAAAGGGCCAAAATAGGAAATATACCTTTGTTGCGTGCTTCACCTGACCGATTGGGGTTTTACATGAAAGCAAGCCCCGAAAACACGAAGGCCTCCGACAGATTTCCACCTGCAAAACGACTACCGACTTTAAGGACTGTGGCCTCGGGGTTAGCGAGGCCCGACCAAAGCCCGAGTATTATATGAGTCCAAGGGTTTTTTCAATGGAAATGCCCTATATAGGGCAAGGCTGCTTGAGGGGCTGATCGGTGTAAATTACCACCGGATAGGCCAGAAAATACGGCTTCAACTTCTTGAAGGCCATATATAGAGCAAGGCCAAATTTTTCAAACATGGGATACCAGAGCTCAGCATTTTTTAGAACATGGCTAATGAAATAGACCGGGAGCTGAATGTCGTCTCTCTCAGCAAGGAGAACAACACTGAGAGCATGATCTGAGACGGCTAGGTACATATATAACGACTCTTTGGGCAGAGGGCTAACAACCCTTGGCAAAGAGTTCAAGTGCTCTTTTAGCTTTTAAAGGGCCGCCTCAGCATCATCCCCCCATTCAAATCTGGTCTTCTTCCTGATTGCTTGGAAGAAGTAAAGGCATTTGTCACCTGACCGGCTGAGGAACCTCCTCAAAGCCGCTAGGCAATCGGTTAGTCTTTGTGCTTCCTAGACAGTGCGGGGTGACTTCATGTCAATTACCACCTGTATCTTCTCGGGTTAGCCTCTATCCCCCTTTGATCAATCAGGAATCCGAGAAACTTCCCAGACTCAACACCAAAGACGCATTTCTTGGGATTTAGCATAACCTTATGTCGCCTGAGTGTTGTTTCGGGTTTTTCTGATGTCCTGCGGGAGAGTTACAATTCCGAGACTGGAACCGGACGCTTGTACCTGCAAAACAAACGGATGCTCCGGATGATTGGAGATCCGCCTCCGACGGTTAAGTTAGTACTTGATTAAGGAGTAATTAATGCGGAAATTAAAGTGATTGGGTCTCTCTAGGTGAGAGTGTTTAATGTGTGTAATCTGCGTTTTTAGCGTAATCTCCCTTAATGAGGATTAAGGGAGGTATTTATAACCTCGGGAAACGTGTCAATCTAGGTTTAGGTTAACCTTGGGCTGATTGGGCTTCCCTCGGAAGTTGGGCCTAGGTGACCGGTTATGCCAGGTGTCATGGGAAGGACACGTGTTGCGTCGTAATTGGTCCATAGTGGACGGATCATTGCTTGACACGTGGCAGGCTCCTATTGGCCCATGTGACGGACACATGGCGGAACCTGATTGGTCCACTTGTCAGATGGTGATTGGTGGGGAAAAATCCCCTAATCATTTGCCCTCACAGGTGGCACGTGACTGGTCACGTGTTACCTGTGACAGGTATCGCCCTGTAACAGGCGACGGCCTGCTACAGGTGTCACTCGGCGAGAGGCCGAGAGATTCTCCCGCCAAAATTTTGAATTCTGGAAGTGACCCTTCGCCTTCTCACTTCGCCTACATAAAGGAGTGTTGACTTTGGTCATTTTCACACTTGAAAACTTTGTGAGAGAACATTCGGACCCCTGAACTTGCTCTGACATTTTGGACCCTTTCTGCCTACCGCCTGCTCTGACAAGCCGACTGCAAAGGATTTTCAGAACTTCATCAATCGTCACTCGTTCAGGTAACCGTCAGTTCTCTTACTCTTAATTTTCTCTTTACTTTATTCTTTTTTGAAATGGCACCACGGAAGCACACGACACGACCTAGGTTAGTGATCAGCCGGTCACCGGGGACGGCTGAATCTAGGACTAGGAGTGCCGCCTTCCCTTTTCTGGACCCATCTTTGCCCTTTATACAAAGTCCGACTGTATCTGTGTCTATGCAGAGCATGATGGCCAGAACAAAAAAGACTGCCAGGATCTAAAACTCAGACGGCTCCTCCCACAGGGTGCCGATTAGTGAAACATCTTACCAGGCGCCAGATGTGGAAGTGAAACAAAGCGGCTTGAAAGCCGGCAGTTCTGAGGGAGGAGTCAAAGTAACCCCTTCCCATTTTACAGTTGAAAATTCTACATTCTCTCCTGCTCCTTTTAAAGGAGAGGAGGCGGGCCCCTCCGGGAGAGGGGAGGAGTCGTCCTCTTCGGACTCGTCAGAGGACGATTCCGAGTCTAGCTCTTCTGGCCATGCTTCCCTGGACACAGAAGAGAAAAACAGTCGCCTACAAGAGGCGAGGCTTTCTCACGCAGTTGAGAAGGAGGACGATTAGGCGGAGCCATCCGCCTCTCACCGAGAGCAAAATACCCCCTACTACTGCACGGTACCTCGGGGCCGGATCACGGCCATGCAAGAGAAAGTGGAGAGCTTTATCGCAAACCACACAATGGGCCCCGGCTTTTTAGTGTTCGTGCCGGATCCAGAAGACACAGTCGTATGGCCGGCTGGTACCAGTTATGATGGCGCCTGCTTTGGCTGCTACGAGACGGCCATCAAGGCTGGGCTGCGCTTCCCACTACATCCAGTTGTTCAGCGGATCTTGGATGGGTATGAGTTGGGGTTATGGCAGTTAGCCCCGAACTCCTGGGTCAACGTACTCGGCTATGTGGCCGGGTGCGAACTGCACGGGGTGGAGCCGAGCTTCGAGGCTTTCGCCCACATGAACTACCTAAGGCTGGCGGTACCGGCTGGTATCAATTGACGAGCCACAGGGGCTGCCTCATGACGAGAGGTAAAGCAAACAAATAGAAGGACTGGCGGAGCACTTTCCTCATCATTGAGAGTTCAGACACAGAGCTGAACAAGCGCTTCAACAGGTGGAACATGAATCCGCCCCTTCTTGCAGGCGGCCGCAGCATGCCGCCTGTTCCCCCCAAGGCTAAGAAAGAGATCCTAGATAAAGGACTCTTCAAAGTAGAGTCGAAGGTGAACTCTACTTCAGGGGTACGAGAGCAAGTACCCCTGCACTGCGTCCCGAGCTTCAAATGGCTCTACGACGAGTACTTTTTGGCTGCCTGTGGCCTCAGCAGTCGGTGCTCAAGAGGTAGCCGGCCTGTCGAATACTCTGTTGTTCCGTGCATTTCTTGTTATGACTTTTCTGAACTTTGCTATTTGTTTTTGCAGCGGACGCCATGAGAAAAATTACCGCCTCCAAGACTGCGGCGGCCATGTTGCGGGCCTCCATCATGCAACAGTCTTCAACCGACTCCCCCAACAAGGGGGCACCCTTGGTGGGCTTCGAGCCTTTCACCCTCTTTTTGGAGTTGTGTTTATGCATATACTGACTCTTTTCTTCTTTTTTAGACGGGCGCTCCAAGAGCTTCTTCTTCCCAACAGCCGGACCCCAAGGCTCGGAGGACGACTGTTGCGAGCTCTCCTGGTTCTGCCAGGAAACATGCGGCGACTGAGAAACAGCCGGCCACTTCTTCTAAAACTCCAGCTGGGCCACCTAGAAGTATGAAATTGTCCTTGTAAATTTTAGACTTGCTCCCTTCTTTACTAGGTCTAATCCGTTTGTTTATGCTTGATGCAGCCGGCCCTCAGGAGCCTGACTTGGTCGAGGTGGCCAAGTCTATGATCAAGGTCGTTCCTCCAGCTGAAAGGGAGGCGGTCAGGGGTGTCGGCACCCTTGACCTAGACGGGATTGCAGGGGTCCTTGCTGAGGTATACTTAGCATATTTTTTAGTATTTGAATTCCAGGACGCCTGTTTTCTTTTTGTTTGGAAACTGACGCATGTTCCCCTTTTTACTTAGGCCCTGCTCCGAGTGAACGGCCTTCGCAAGCCGCTTGACCGGAAGAACAAAGAGGTAAAGGCTGCAAAAGCTATGGCCGCCTCTGACTGTGATAAGGCAATGTTTCAAATTGCCCAAAATGAAGTTCTGACCATTGATATTCTTTATTATCAGGCGCAGGCTACCGCCGCTATCCGGGCTCAGTTAGAGGCGGCCCAGAAGAGGAATAGCGAGCTGGAGGCGACCATCAACAACCTCAAGGCCGAGCTGAGACCTCTTCGCCAAAAGATGTCCTCATACGAAACCTTGGAGAAATCCTTGGCGAGCGTAAAGGAACGCCTGGTGACCCAGGAGAAGAGTCTTACTCAAGAGCTCTCGGAAAAGGCCGAGCAAGAAAAGAAAGAGCTGGTCCGGGAGATGATGGAAGACTCTGCTCAAATCCAGCGCATGACTTGGGGCCGCCTCTTCCCCAATGCCGACTTTGCCTCATGGGAAAAAACGTACCGCCAGTGTTCTGATAGATATAATCAATAGATCCTGGCGGCTGCTGAGGAAGAGGCGTTGGAGGAGGAGGAGCAGTCGGTAGTGGCGCTTGTGCCGCTTGGGGGTAATGCATCAAAGAAGGATGTAGCTGAAACCGAGTCCAGCAAGAAGAGTGCTGACCAGGCGGCAGCTGCTGATATTGAGGATCTGCCCCCTTCTTAAGCTTTATGTCTTCTTCCCACGGCCTGCGTGTCGTTTGTTTGTATTTACCCGGCCAGGGGGCCGGGGCTCTGAATATTTTGCCGGTCTTTAATGACCGGCTTCCTTTTAATGAATATTTTTGTTTTGCTTCAAACTTGTTCAAGTATTGAATATTCTGATATCCAATTGTACACTATACCGACTGTTTTACATGGCCGATAGTTGCAGACAGGTACAGATAGTTAGTCACGCCGCCTATGCCCCTGGACGACTGGTCGTCTGTTTCCAGGCTAGACGGTAAGTCGGCCATTTATCCAATCGGTATTCGAACCATTTTAAAGACTGGATCCCCTTTAGGCAGGCGGTTCGGTCATATAAAATTAACCAAGTAGGAAAGTGGTTTCCTACTTGTCATGTTTTTAGGCTAGAGACTTTAGGCCGTCTAGGAAGACTGTTCCCCGCCATATTTAATCTAGTGTGAGTCGGTGCTGTATGAACACCTTTTTAGTTTCATACTAAATTTTTAAGGAGTGACCAAGTAAACATGATTGTTACCTAGTCGCCAAGTAACTGAGTAGTAGAGGTATCAAGCGGTGGGTACCGGTTGTTCCCCTTTATTCGCCAATGTTTGTTAGCTTTTAACTCATAGGTTGTTAACCTAGCAGGAGTAGTGGTTGAGAGCCCCTGTTTGCTAAAAACAGGCGGACGACTCATACCTTTTAGGCTCCACACTAAGTTTGAGAGAGTGACTATGAGTTAACTTTGGTGTTACTCAGTCGCCGTCATTCCTGCTTGAGTAGTAAAGGTACCAGGCGGCGGAGGCCGACTGAACCTTTTGATTCGCCAATGTTTGTTGGCTATTAACTCAAGAGGTACCCCCTTCATTTATCCCAAGTAATACAGGCGGTCATCTGACTCAGATGTCAACTGCTACCACTGGTTTGGTTAGTGATAGAGTTATCCTTGTCTCAAAAACGGCTACGTGGTTGCCCTTGGGGACAGTCGTATAGGTGCCGTGTAATTAGTTTATAGAGCAATGTTCCACCCAAAAGGGAGCTGCTCTCTGCGACGAATTTCATCCGGAGGGATGCCGCCGGACGCCTGCTATGATGTTGGGACAGGTCGTATTAGTTTTGAAGATTGGATCAGTTGGCTTGGCGCCTGGTCTGATCATTCGGCCTATGGCCTTGGTTAGTTCTTGGTGAACGTAGGTGCTAAGTAAAAGGAGGGTAGCCGCCTGTTTAGGCACAGGGTCGGCCAGGCCCTGATCATTTTTAGTTAAGTATAAGGGGGGTGGCTGTGTGTTTGGAACTAGTCGGCCCTCTTCTATGGAGAGTAGCCGACTATATGTCCAGACGGCATGCCCCTATGGTGATAGAGTAAAATATTCAATGGAGAGTAGCCGACTGTAAAGGTACAGGCGGCATGCCCCTCTGAAGATAGAGTAAAATACTCAATGGAGAGTAGCCGACTCTAAAGGTACAGACGGCATGCTTTGAAGATTGAGTAAAATACTCAATGGAGAGTAGCCGACTGTAAATGTATAGGCGGCCTACCCCTCTTAAGTAAGAATAAAAATTAAACATGGAGAGTAGCCGACTGTTTGTCAGCAGGCATGCCCCTCTTAAGTAAGAATAAAAACTGAGTATGGAGAGTAGCCGACTGTTTGTTAGTAGGCGTGCCCCTCTTAGTACAAAATTGAATATTAAGTATGCAAACTTTTATTAAGTAGCTCATGACTATTTACATCATTCAAAAGAAATATTTCTTAAGATTATCTACATTCCAAGTTCGAGGCAACAGTTGTCCGTCTGGTGTTCCCAGACGGTAGGTACCGTCCCTGACCTCTTCACAGATTCGGTAGGGTCCTTCCCAGTTGGGAGTTAGTTTGCCAGACTCATTAGCCCTACCAACTGCTTCCATTTTTCTAAGTACAAAGTCCCCCACTTTGAGTGGACGCCTGTGTACTTTTTTGTTGTATGATCTAGTCATTCTCAGACGGTAAATTTCATGGCGCAAGACAGCATTGCCCCTCCTTTCAGGAAGTGAGTCTAATGTCAGGCGCATGGCTTCCCAGTTTGCCTCTTCGTCATATAGCATTACTCGAAGAGTCGGCTCGTAGTGTTCTATTGGAAGAACAGCTTCCGCACCATAAGTTAGGAGGAATGGAGTTTCTCCAGTCGCCCCTTTTTCAGTCGTCCTAATGGCCCAGAGAACATGTGGTAATTCATCCGCCCATAGGCCGCCTGCTCGTTCAATCTTTTTCTTGAGACCGTCTGAGATGATTTTATTAAAGGCTTCTACCTGGCCGTTTGCTTGTGGACGGCCGACAGATGCAAAGTAGTGTGCAATTCCTTGGTCACCCAACCAGCTTTTGAGAACATACGTCTCAAATTGGGGACCATTATCAAAAACCATAGACATGGGAACCCCGAACCGAGTGATGACATTTTTCCAAATGAATGAAATTACATCCTTCGTCTTGATTCCCTTTACAGCCTCCGCCTCTACCCATTTAGTGAAGTAGTCGACGGCAACAAGTATGTACCTCCTTACGCCTGTAGCAGGCGTATATGGACACAGAATATCCATGCCCCACTTAGCAAACGGTAGTGGGCTATGAATGGTAGTGAGGTCAGTAGCCGGACGGTGAATTAGTTTGCCAAACCTTTGGCACTTGTCACATTTTTTCACCATCACCATCGCATCTGCTTCTAAAGTAGGCCAAAAGTAGCCCTGCCGCCTTGCCCGTTGAGCAAGCGTCCTACCGCCTATATGGGAAGCACAGTAACCAGAGTGAATATCGTCCAGTATCTCTCGCCCCTTTTCTGGAGTAACACACTTTAAGAAGGGTTGAAGGTACCCCCTTTTGTGAAGTTCTCCCTTTAGTATTTCAAAACTGGTTGCTCGTTTTTTCAGTGCTGCCGCCTGTTGATGATCATCCGGCAGGGTACCATTTGTCAGATATGCCCTGATTGGATCCATCCAGGTTGAGCTTCTGTCTAAGATTCCAATAGGTTCTTCCTCAATGCTTCTCCTCTCCATTACTTCCTAAAAAACAGTTCGAGGAGTATCACAGGAGGCGGATGATGCTAATTTTGAAAGTGCATCCGCCTGGTTGTTTTCTGATCTCGGCACTTGGGTCAGATGGAAATCCTCAAGGGAGCCGACTGCTTGTCGGACCGCCTGTAAATACTTGATCATGGCCGGATGGGTTGCTTCGTATTCGCCATTGTACTGACTCACTATCAATTGTGAATCGGAACAGGCGTCTATTTTTCTTGCTCCTGTCGCCTTGCACATGCGGATTCCGGCTAGTAAAGCTTCATATTCTGCCTCATTGTTTGAGGCCTGAAAACTGAAGCGTAAAGCATACTCGTACCTGTCGCCCTCTGGCGACTAACGTATGACTCCTGCTCCACAACCATTTGAAGTAGAGCTTCCATCCACATATACCTTCCAGACTTGGTCTGTAACTTGAGAGTCCGGAGGACGAGTCATCTCAACAATAAAGTCAGCAAAGGCTTGCCCCTTCACTGCTTTTCTAAGCTCGAAAGTAACTTCGAGGCTCTGTATTTCTATGGCCCATTTGATCATTCGGCCTGACGACTCCATGATGGTCAGTGGCCGCTTGATAGGTTGGTCTGTATACACGACGACTGCATGTGCCAAAAAGTAGGGCTTCAATTTTTTAACAGCCATGAAGAGTGCAAGACCAAATTTCTCCACTAAGGGATACCTCAACTCTGCATTTTTCAGTACATGACAGACAAAGTAGACCGGGAGCTGACAGCCGTCTCTTTCAGCAAGGAGAACAGCGCTTAACACATGATCAGAGACGGCCAGGTACATGTAGATTACTTCTTTGGGCAAAGGGCTGACCAGCCTCGGCAAGGAATGCAAGTGAACTTTCAATTTCTGGAAGGCCGCCTCAGCATCCGGCCCCCATTCAAACCTTGCCTTTTTCTTAATTGCCTGGAAAAAGTATAGGCATTTGTCGCCTGATTGGCTTAGAAATCTTCCCAAGGCCGCCAGACAACCTGTTAACTTCTGAACCTCTCGGATGGTACGAGGCGACTGCATGTCAATGACCGCCTGCACCTTCTCAGGGTTCGCCTCTATTCCTCTCTGATTGATAAGGAATCCGAGAAATTTCCCAGACTCAACTCCAAAGACACATTTCTTGGGATTGAGCATGACATGGTGCCGCCTTAGTGTGGCGAAAGTTTCTCGGAGGTCCGACAGATGATCTTTCTGAAGTTTAGACTTGACAATCATATCATCATTATATGCCTCGACATTTCTCCCAATTTGATCAAAGAACACAGTGTTTATCATTCGCTGGAAAGTGGCCGGGGCATTCTTAAGACCAAACGGCATGACCGTGTAACAGTATAACCCCTGATCAGTGACGAAGGCCATCTTCTCCTGATCTTTCTTCCATAAAGGAATTTGATGGAAACCAGAGTAGGCGTCCATAAAGCTCATCAAAGCATGGCCGGCTGTTGAGTCGACCAGGTTATCAATTTTAGGCAGAGGGTAACTGTCTTTGGGGCACGCCTTGTTTAAGTCTGTGTAGTCTACACATATTCGCCAGGTGCCATTCGGCTTTTTAACAAGCACCACATTTGCAACCCAGTCTAGGAAGTAACATTGCCGAATGAACCCTGCATCAAGTAATTTTTTAACTTCGGCGGCTGCCGCCTGACTTCTTTCTTCGCCATGGTTCCGCTTCTTCTGCCTTACCGGCTTCTTTTTCGGATCCACGGCCAGTTTATGTACCGCCAGGTCAGGACTAATGCCTGGCATTTCGTGGACTTCGAATGCAAAGATGTCCTTGTATTCTTTCAATAGTTTGTAAAAGTCGTCACCCAGGACTCTCAGAGCAGTCGTCCCAACTTTGACTGTTCGGTCAGGACGCGAGTCGTCTAAGATCAGGTTCGTATGCTCACCAGCCGGCTGAGGGCGGAATTCATCCGACCGCTCCTCTGCCAATGATTGCTATTTTCTGTCTTTTCTTGCGGCCCCCGTCTGGGCTGCCTTTCTCTTCTTACCGCCTGCTTCTTGAACAGGCGCACTCTCCTTGACATTGTCAAGGTCTTTTTTTCCACCACTTGACCCAGTGGCCATAACAGTGGGCTTGACATCCGAGAGATAGCACTCTCGGGCCATCTTCTGATCTCCCCTTAGGGACCCGACTGTTCCATTATCCCTCTCAAACTTGAGCAACATAAGAGATGGGATTATAACAACCTTGAAATTATTCAGGGTTGGTCATCCCAGAATCATGTTGTAGGCCAAGAGTTCTTCTACTACCAGGAACCGGACTACCATGTGTCGTCCTTCCCCTTTTTCGCCCAGGCGGATGGGTAAATCCACTCGTCCCACTGGGTGGACGACTCCTCCTCCAAACCCTACTAAAGGGTGGGATGCCGGATGTATGCAATCAGTCTGATATTTTAGTTTCGACAGACATTTGCTACTGATGAGATCTGAGGAGCTTCCAGTATCTATGAGGATTCCGCCAACTCTCTAGTTGGCCACTTTACATTCAATAACGATAGGGTCGTCATGCGGCCCTCTTACCCCTCCTAGATCTTCTTCAGTGATGACAATCTCAGGAAATGAATATTTGGAGGGCCGTTCTTGGTGAACGGAATTTACATCTAACCGTCTGATATTGTCTTTGTTGCCCCTAATAGTGGGGCCGCCTCCTGAGAAGCCGCCTGCAATGGTGTTGACGACTGCATCATCTGTATCGGAGTTGTCGGCCTGTTGATTCTTTTTGGTCGACTGCTTTTTTGAGGAAGTGTTCCCCGTAGATTTCTTGACATAAGTGTCAAGATCACCTTGCTCAGCCAGGCGGTCCAGATACCGCATGAGACTGATGCATTCATTGGTGTGATGACCAACATTTTCATGATAATCACAGAATTTTTCTTGGTTCCGATTGTTTGCAGAACCCTTCATGGGGACCGGCTTCTCAATTGAGATTCGTCCCTTGAATTCCTTTAGGATAAATTGGCTATCCTTGTTAAACACATACTTTGGGGAGTATGGTTTGAATTCTTTTTTCTTCTTCTGGGACGGCTGTTTAGAGGAATCAGTTGCCCAGACCTCTTTTCTCTTCTCGTCTTTGTTTGACGACTGTTTCTGTCGTCCTTCTCTTTTGTCGGACCTTTTCCCGTCTGACTGTTTTACCGTACTACAAAGATCAGTCGCCTGTATATAGGCTTCCGCTTCAATCAAGGCCTCTTGAAGAGTCGCCACCCTCTTTCGGACCAAATCAAATTTGAAGGTCGACCCGTCTTTGAGACCTCTGAAAAAGTCAGTATAGGCTACTTCATCCGGTAACCCTTGAATCTGTATTCTCATCAGGTTAAACCGCCTGATGTAAGAACGAAGCCCCTCCTTCTCGCCCTGCTGAATTGTTCCTAAATCAAGGGTCGTCTTCTTCGCAGGGATGTTCATGGCGAAGTTGGAGGTGAATAAGTAAGCAAGCGTCTTGAAGTTATTTACACAACCAGTCGGCAGGTTGCCGAACCATTGTTGTGCGATTCCTTTGAGAGTCGCTGGGAAACACTTGCACCAAGTGGGATCATCCAACCCTTGAAGGTACATCAGGTTGGTGAATGCCATCAGATGGTCTTCTAGGTTAGTAGTGTCGTCATAGGCGCCTACTAATACATTTTTCACTTTGGCCGGCTGAGCGGCTTCAGTAATTTCCTTGGAGAAGGCCGACGGCTGTTCACCAAGTCTAAGCAACCGTAGCTGCCAGTCCATAGGTTGGACATTTTTTGCTGCATGTCCACCAAACGGAGGTGGCTGTAAAAAATATTGTTGTTGCGGTACAAACGGTAAGTTTGGTACTGCCTGGTCGCTATGAAAGCCGGACTGACGGGAGGTGCCGCCTGACTGACTCTAATGATACGACTGAGTATGCCTCATCAAGGTATTTCGCAGACTGTCTTGGAAGTTTGAAGTAGAGGCCGACTCTGACAATCGGTCACTCTTCTTCTGCTCTAGCAGTAGCCGAGCGTCTGTGTATGTTTTCCTCGACCCGTCGCCTGAATATGACGAACAGGTTTCTTATTTCCTAGAGTAGGAAAACGGTATTTTGTGAAATCAAGGGCAGGTGGCTCCCACTTCCTCGATTTAGGATGAGGGGTCGCCTCTCGCCCTTGAACTGGTTTCCTCTTCAGTGAAGTTGAGGGTTTCTTAGCCGACTGCTCCTTGTCCAGAGCAGGCGGCTTCTTGTTGATCAACTCTTGAATTTCTCCCTTGAAGTCCCTCATTAAGGTCATGAGTTCGTTCCTTTTTATGGGAGCAGACCCATCAGTCGGCTGCTGCCGAACAGGCGGTGCGCCTGCTGGCTCACTTCCAGTTTGAAGATGTTCCCGTTCCCTCCTTTCGGTATGACGGGTACGTCGGGCCCTTAGGGTCCCGTCTAAAGCTGTGTGAGCTTCAACTTCAAATTCATTCTCAGTATCGCGGTCCGACTGAACTTGAGGGTCGTCTAGGGGACGCCTCTCTTCAGGAGTCAGTACAGACGTGGATGCCATCTCAGAAGTACTCTCCCCACAGACGGCGCCAAGATGTTTCGGGGTTTTCTGATGTCCTGCGGGAGAGTTACAATTCCGAGACTGGAACCGGACGCCTGTACCTGCAAAACAAACGGATGCTCCGGATGATTGGAGATCCGCCTCCGACGGTTAAGTTAGTACTTGATTAAGGAGTAATTAATGCGGAAATTAAAGTGATTGGGTCTCTCTAGGTGAGAGTGTTTAATGTGTGTAATCTGCGTTTTTAGCGTAATCTCCCTTAATGAGGATTAAGGGAGGTATTTATAACCTCGGGAAACGTGTCAATCTAGGTTTAGGTTAACCTTGGGCTGATTGGGCTTCCCTCGGAAGTTGGGCCTAGGTGACCGGTTATGCCAGGTGTCATGGGAAGGACACGTGTCGCGTCGTAATTGGTCCATAGTGGACGGATCATTGCTTGACACGTGGCAGGCTCCTATTGGCCCATGTGACGGACACATGGCGGAACCTGATTGGTCCACTTGTCAGATGGTGATTGGTGGGGAAAAATCCCCTAATCAAGTGTGGTGATGGTTTCTCGGAGACTAGCAAGGTGATCCGCCTGCTGCTTGGATTTGACTATAATGTCATCAATGTACGCCTCCACATTCCTCCCAATTTGATTAATGAAGACCGTATTAATCATCCGTTGGAATGTAGTCGGCGCATTTTTCAAGCCAAACGGCATCACAGTGTAACAGAATAACCCTTGATCAGTGACAAAGGTCGTCTTCTCTTGATCTTTTTTCCAATGGGGTATCTAATTGAAGCCGGAGTAGGCATCCATGAAACTCATCAAGGCATGCCCGGCTGTCGAATCGACCAGACTGTCGATCTTTGGAAGTGGGTAACTGTCCTTGGGACATGCCTTGTTGAGGTCTGTGTAATCAACACACATACGTCAGGTACCATTCGACTTCTTTACAATCACAACATTCGCCACCCAGTCGGGAAAATTACATGGCCGAATGAACCTAGCGTCCAATATTTTTTTTACTTCGGCAGCTGCAGTCTGAGTTCTCTCCTCGCCGTGATTTCTTTTCTTTTGCCGGATGGGCTTCTTTTTAGGATCCACAGCGAGTTTGTGGTCAGCAAGATCCGGGCTAACACCTGGCATTTCCTCCACTTCAAAGGCAAAAATTTCTTTGAATTCTTTCAGTAGGAGGTGTAGTTCTGCACCCAATTTAGCATGAGCAGACGTCCCAACCATAACAGTACGCTCTGGATAGCTGTTGTCTAGAGTTATATCAATATGGTGTCCTTCCAGCTTGGGACGGAGCTCGGCTGACCGCTCCCCGGTCAGTGATTGCTATTATTTCTCTTTCTTCACCTCCACCAGCAGCGGAGCCTTTCTTTTTTTTCCGACTGCTGGTAGGGCTAGGGCTGGGTGGCATCCTTGACAGTGTCAAGGTCTATTAGTTCTGGGCCTTGGTCTCCTGGGGTCACAGTATCTTTGATGACTGAGAGGTAGTACTCTCGGGCCGTCTTTTGATCCCCATTCAAGGAACCAACAGAATCTTCATCCCTCTCATACTTGATGAGCATGAGAGAAGGGATAATTACAGCCTTGGCTTCGTTGAGGTTTGGCCGGCCTAGAATAATGTTATAGGCGGTCAGTTCCTCAACGACCAAGAACTTGACGACCAAGTGTCGTCTTTTTCCTTTTTCACCCAGCCGGATTGGTAAATCAACCCTTCCGACTAGGTAAACCATTCCACCCCCAAAACCAACCAGGGGGTCTGTAACCGGATGCATGATGCTGACGTTGTATTTCAGCTTTTGCAGGCACTAGAGACTGATGATGTCCGGTGAGCTGCCGGTGTCAATAAGGATTCGTCCAACCAGCTGGTTGGCAACCTTACATTCAATGATGACCAGGTCATCATGCGGGCGACGAACGCTGCCCCTTTCCTTCTCAGTGATCAAAACGTATGGGAAGAGGAGCTAGAAGCCTATCGCCTGGTGATGAGATCTGTCGCTGGCGACAGAGGCGTGTTTTATTCTTTTTCAAACTCTGATTCGTTTCTATCAATTCCAGACTATTTTCTTATTAATAGGGTCCCTAGACCTCCGTTTTTGAATAATCAAAACTCTGTAATTCTCTTCTTTCTCTCTAAGCTAAAGCTTATTCTATCTCTCCCTCTATCTAGCCTAGCCTTTTACAAACATAATTCCTCATACATTAGCACTAGATACACCTATCCAATTTCGAAGTTGCTTTCGCCCTAGATGTAAAAGATTTGGTATTTCTGAGGGTTTGGTCCTAAATCTCTATTTCAATTATTTAATTTAATTGTTTGATTTTATTATTTAATTTAATTCCGAGGGTTTGGTCCTAAATCTCTATTTCAATTATTTAATTTTACTCTCTTATTTTATTATTTTTCTTTAAGTTACTAACGTTTGTATTTTGTTATTAGAAAGAGGTACGAGGCATCCAAGTAACTACTTTAACTGTTTAATTGATATTGATTCCTAGTATCATGTTAAGTTGTCTAGGGTAATGAATAAGTTTCTTAAATCAATTATGATTTTTATGATGCTTCCTATTTTCTTTCCTAATATCATGTTATTATCATGTTAGGGCTAAATCTTTGATCTTTGATGTTTAGTGACATGCTAGGGTTTGTTATTAATCTTGTTAGTATCATGCCTAGGATCTTGCTATTAATATTATGCTTTAAAAGGATTATTTTTATAATTATTTGGATTATTGTTATGATTATTATGTTTCTTGATATTTATTATTTTTATTTCTTGATCACGCCTTTTATGCATGTTTAAAGGGAATTTGTACTTGTAATCTCGTTTAATAAGATAATTAATAATCTTGTTTAGGGTTAATTTGATTATAATTAAAGTGATCGCCAATAATAGCTTTGTTTGTGCATTAATATTCAACCAACATAGATATAAAGGTTTAGGGAAAACCTATTAATTGCATGTTAGTCAGAAAGCGCACATGAATACGAGAAGAATAAAGAAGAGGCCTATTTTTTGGCGCAGGTTCAGTCTCTTTTAGGTTGGATTTGTACCTTCTACATCCCCGAACTTCCAGCCTTGGTTCCAAACCTATTGGAGTTAACAATCTCCTAGATCGTTAAGGGGTGTAACCTTCACCCTGTGAACGGTTTACAAGTTCCTTAAACTTGTTGGCGACTCTTTTGCTCTAACTTCCTTCCCTTAGGACGCCACCATGCTTAAGTGTATGATCACAGTGGGGTTCAAGTTTGGGATAATGCTTGAAATAATCCCAAATGATTTTGGCGACTCCACTGGGGAGGATTTCTATTTTAATTCCTAAATTTTTTTTGGCAATGATTTAGAATGACTGGATGAGACTCGAAAAGTTCTAAGTATATCATGTGCGTAATTTTGATTAGCATTATTGGCATAAGCATAAAAAAGGTTCTCATTGGAAAGACCATCCGTAATGAGTAAAAAACATAGGATTTTTACACGTTGGAAATTTGAAAAATATCTTTCACAACTAGAATCAAAATAATACTGCGAAAATTTAAAAATTCTAAGAGCACAAAAAGCTGCTGAGGCATGTAGGAACTAGCGTTTAGAAAATAGAGTGCGTCGCCTGAAAAATGGCCTCGTCACTTGGCGACAATTTTGTCGTCTAGCGACGGAGCTATTTTTTGGTGATAGAATCTTTTTTCTGGCGCCGAGTTCTTCCAATACCGAGCCAGAACTCTTCCTTCTTGTTTTGACTAGTTCTAGCACTGTTGGCTCGATTATACTTCCTGATTAAATTTTTCTTTCTTTTTTCTTAAACCCATATGTGCTCTACATATGGACATAAACCTCTGGGAATTCATGCTCCATCTACCCAATCGAACGCTCCTAGCAACGAAGGGTACATCCGAGAATGTTGAATTCACCAAATCATGGAAGCGATTTTAACTCGCGGGGTCCTATCCACACGCGCCAACCCTTCCAAAGGTAAGGCTTTCGCGCAGTGCATCCGGACTCATAACCATGGACCCTGTTTGACTAACTCATATCCTGAACTTTAGAGACTTAGAGCCATGGTTAGGTTGCAAACTCATTGCATGATGTTGTGACTATTTGACTACTTGTGCATTATTTGCTTGTGCATACATACATGTGATTAAAATAAGCATTTGGTTTGACTTGTAATTATGAATATGATTAAATAAATTAACCGAGGACTGAAGGACTTTGCTTAATTAATTTATTAATTAATTTGAGCTAGTTAATATTTCTAAAATCGAGTCATAGTTCCTTTAAGTCAACCTGAATTTTTATTCCCGTATAATGCATTAGCGTCAACTTGTTTTGGTCATAGCCGGAGTTTTATCTTTAATTTCGTGTTGGTTTCATCCCAATCAGAGTTAAAGACAAAAAGTTATGACTAAAATACCACAGACTGTGCAGTTTAATGTACATACATGAGGTCTTAACTTAGTCTTTGTTCTAGTCTAGTCACATAGTTTAGTCAAATGGTCATGACACACGTCTTAAGATGTCACTTACACTTACTAGTTTAGCACACACTTTGTATATGTCACCATTACCATGTTCATCCATGAGTCATTTTCCTCCATTAGAGTGGGGGGCCAATCTATTCCCATTCTCTTCCATGTTGAATAGAGCTTGAGTCAAAATAAATAATAAAAAAAAAACTTATCCCTAATTTCCCTTTCCACAGTACTTGGTCAAGGAGAGAAGGGCGATTTATCAAGGACAACACCTTCGTTCAAGTTCAACTTTTTGATAAACCTGTCGGTCGAAAAAGAAAAGCTAAGAAGATAATGGCAAGTCAAGAAGAAGTCAATGAGCTTAAGAAGCAAATGGCTGACGTGACTGAGAAGTTGAAGGCTTTAACCCTTCAAATCAATGACCCTGTGAAACAACAACAAATGGAGCTAGTGCAAGAAATCTTGAGCAAAATATCCAATGACTATAGATTCTAGGGCATTATCTCACAAGGGGTCTCAGTGGACAAAAAGCTTCTTCTGCAGAAGTTCAATGCCAATGACATCCCTAAGTTCCAGCCAACAGAAAATCCTTACTTTCACTTTAGGGCTTTTGAAACTATAATGAACATTAAGGGGATTGATAAGAATATTTTTCAATCTTTATTCTCAATGTCTTTAGAAACCGTTTGTCAACATTGGTTCTTTTCTCTTGATAAAGAGATAACCTCTGCTTGGGATGGAATAAAAAACGCTTTCATTGACAGATATAAGTGTAATATTGAAGTCGAAACCGACTATAAACAACTTGAGTTGCTAAGACAAAAAGAGAATGAAGGCTTTACTTCTTTCTTTAATAAGTGGAGGGAAACTTCCGCTATGATGATGGAGGTGCCCACCGAAAAAGAATCCGTAAGGATGTTGATAAAGAATCTCCAAGAGAAGTATTCAAAGCATTTAAAATATCAACATAATTTGAATACTTTCAAGGCCGTCTATGACATTGGTATTGAAATCGAAGATGACATCGCAAAGTAAAAAGCTACTAACAATAGTAACAACAGTGGCTGGAAAGGAAAGAGAACGACAATCCTTCTTCTTTCGAAAATGCCCACTCTAATAACAATGTATGTACCTTTGACCATAACGGTATCTTAGCTATGGATAATCGAGGATTTAAAAAGAAACCCAAAAGAGAGTTCACACCAATTGGAATGACCTATGATGTTGCTTTCGATCGTCTCTATGGTCAAGGATTAATCAAACCTTGCTATTGGCCCTACCGTGGATCCAACGCAAGAAAAGCGATCTTCAGGATGGGATCCCAATTCTTATTGCAAGTACCATCAAAGAAATTGTCACACCACCAATGAATGCTATAGGTTTCAAAATCTCATTCAAGATCTCATAGAAGCAAACAAGATCCCATTGCCTCTAGCTAGCAATAAGACTGGGTCATGATAAGGAAAAGGATAAGAGGCGAGCTTCGACAACAATATTTCATGACCTCTTTTTCTATTTTTCTTTTATTATTTCATTCCCCAATAAGTCTAGCATAGGCACCTTTTATTTTCCTTTTATAAAAATGAGCATTTATTTTCTTGCATATGATCATTGCATTACTTTGCATAAAAAAAAATACAAACTGTTTTAGGGTTTTTTGTACGTACCCAAATGGAGGGTGTATATGTCCCTCGGGAGACAGATCCGCAATGCAACACTCGCACAGCCCGATCACCTGCAAAACAACGGACCCCGGGGGGGCGGAGGTCCGCCTCCAACGATCAAGTAAGTGATCGAAATAATGTATTTTTAGAGAGAGAAAGTAGAGAGAAGGGAGAGTGATTGTGGGGGGCATGGCCCTTGGAGAATGAACTAACTCCCTTTGAACTGATGTGAAGATCAGTATTTATAGAGCATTGGAATATGTGCCTTTTAGGTCATTTAACCTAAAAAGCTCTAGTTTTGTGGGCTTAGAGCCCATTATCACTCTTCTATCATTGAGTGACACGTATCATGCTCTAATTGACTCATAAAGCGCTGAGCTTACGGACACGTGTTTCGGTGGCATTGGTCCACATATAGAGGGTAATTTTACCCCAAACATTAGCCCCTCGGAAGGGGTAATTTCTCTTTCAAGAGGAATTGCTCCTTTCGAAATCAAGGCTTTGCCGCTTATTTAAAAGCTCTTTGGTCGGCATGTGTCTAGTTCAATAAAAGAGAGATTTGATTAACTTGGAAAATTTGATACCTTAAATGGTTTGACATTTTCTAAGTTAATCAATCATAATAATGATTGCCGCTTGAACTAGACAGATGACGACTTTCAGTTCTCTATGCCCCACTATGGTGGTCATATGACCCTTAGGGGACTTAGAATATTTTTGAGATGTTTGATATCTCATAAGGCAGGAAGCGATTGGCCGCCTGACAGGACATGAGGAAAATGGCCTCCTGATAGGATAGGAGGCAAATGGCCGCCTGGTAGGACAAGAGGCAAAATGACCGCCTGGTAAGTTTGTAATTATACTTTTAATGTCCTTTTTTCCCATTGGGTGGACTCGTATAATTCCGGAAGGTAATCTAGGTAAGAACTTCGGTCGGTCACTAGCTGATGTCTTTTAGACATTCGGTTCTCGAAAACTTAGTCGTTCTTTAGATTACCCTGGTCAGGAGGCTATGAGTTGACCAATTAGGTCGTTCAATTTTTGCCGCATGCATGTGTTCGTAGAGCAATGTGTCACCCAAATGGGAGATGCTTCTCCTCGACGAATTCGCTTGAATGGACATCGCCGGTTATCTGACTCATGTTGGAGGAGACGGCCTTACTCATGTTGGAGCAGACGGATTTATAAAAAACAGATAACCATCCGACCTCTTTTTAAGACGGTTTGTATAGCCACTAAGTTTTTAGCTTAGTTTATTATTTGGCCATCGGCCTCATATCCCTTGGACATTAGTTTAGCTACTAAGTTATTAACTTAGTTTATCATCCGGCCATTGGCCTCGATAGCCTCTAATCATGAAATAGTAACCGTTTTCCATTTGTACTAGAACAGTTGGAAAACTCTATGCTTTTTAGATTTCACTTTAGATTAAATCAAACAACTGCGAGTGCTGCCTTAGCATTCGGTAGGGTCGCTTAATGTATTACTAGAGCAATGTGCCACCCAAATGGGAGATGCTTCTCCTCTACGAATTCGCCCGAATGGGCGTCGCCGGTTATCTGACTCATGTTGGAGCAGACGGTCATACTCATGTTGGAGTAGACTGTGGTCGTCGACCTTTATTGATTAATAATATCCGGCCATTGGCCTCACGTCACTTTGACGTTAGTTTAGCTACTAAGTTTTTAACTTAGTTTATTCAATTAATGAATCAATATTCAATAATAATAACGACAATGATAAATTACCATGTTTGGACTTGATGGTAAGAGCTTGAAATCAGTAGACGGCTTTGAGCTGAATGAATTTGCTTTTGAAGTACATAGACGACCAAACCATACGGTTGTATACCAAGATTTGAGGGTGAGCAAAGCAACCCGCAGTCGGGCTTTATTGAAGAACAAAGCAGTAAGTGCAGCCAGCCTTGATTGATGAGGCTACCATTGCAGCCGGCTCACTAAGAGATGTATAATAAAGGAGTAGCTCTCCCTTTAATTTATATAAATATATATACATACTTGCCTTTCTATATGCTAATATGCATATATAAATATACTTGCCTTTTTTCCACCAAAGTTGTATATACATAGAAAAAGGTAGAACATCAATTACGTAGGCGGATTTCCCACTTTCTTCTTCCTTTAATAATGATTGAATAATGATAATGATGAGCAAAACAGCCGCATGTGTTGATGAACAAAGCCCCATGTGGCCCTCCAATTAAAGAAATAGTGGAGAAATATAAAACTTACAAGCTTTGCCATATTGGTACCTCTCGTACCATAACAAACGCATGTAGCCACTTTGACTTAGTGATGAATATAGCAGCCACGCTGCCAGCTTTGAGGTTAAGGCAACAATGGCAGCCGGCGTCGATGTTGAACAGAGCAGAAATGGAAGCCGCTTAATTGGGGCAAAAACAGCCGCACTTAATTGTGGTAGATAGCAGCCCTACAACCGGCCTTAATTTTTAGAGTGCATTATGGTTGTTGGACTGACTATGGTTGCCGCTTGAACTAGCTTACAATCGAGCTCTTACTAGCTCTCCGTGCAGCCGTTTCTCTAAGAGTATAATCATGCTCAACCCGGCTAACACCATGTATAATGGTAAATGGCTGCTATAATATGAGTCGGCATATTCGCCGCTTGTATTGGAGTTAGCTTGGGCCGGCTGGTTGCTTTTATTTGAAAGACATACTCAGCAATTCTGCCATCTTGCTATGTTGAGAGCTGATGAACACTTGATGTCCGCCGGCTTCATTAAGTAGAAAACTCAAGCATGATATTTTACTTGGGTTATCGTGCGCATGAAGCTCATAACTTCCCTCAAATGGAGAATAGCCGTATGTAATATCAATGTAATAGTGGAGTAGCTCAATAGTGCTTGCCATCCGTTCAGTTTATTGCTTGACTCGTGTACACAGCCGGTTTTCAAGATGCCACACCAATCCACCATTACCGAATGCTTAGTGTGGTATGATCTCAACTCTCAAGCGAAGAGTGGCTCGGTTTTGCTGGTTAGCTATGCTTATTGTCCGTCTTTAAGCTCTCGACATGATACTCGGCGCTTTGGCCGGATGCCTTGCTTAACGTTTTGACCTCTCGGCTTTTAAGCTAAGAGACAACCATGTATAATGCCGCTTAAATTGAACATTCATTGAAGAGCTTTGAGATGTTTAGCCATTTCGAATGATGGAGCGAAGCATCCTGTCGAGGGGGAGCTTTAGCTTTGAATCATCGAGTGTCACTCGGCACTCAATCCGCCTCAATAGATGCTTGGCAATGAGAAGGTCGGCATTTGAGAAGGTTGTGTGACTGTTTGCCGACAGGTTCAAAAACTTTCAAACTAATATATATAGGCAGCAACCGAACCATAGGATGTCGAAGAACCGAACTCAAGTGATGAATTAACTTTCGAATTACACAGACGGCCCAACTTGCCGGCTGGACTCATGCGGCCCTTCTCTTGCTTTATATGTATAGTAACCCAGCCATCAAATTCACAGCCATAATGCTGGAGCCCCACTCGGCAAGGGTAGTGTCGGATGTTTCCATTGATACAACCAAGCCTAAATGGTAGGTCGGATTTAATGTGGAGCCCCACTCAGCATGTCGCTTGAGTGTTACATTCATTAGGAGGCTTTTGAGGCCCCTTTTATTATTTTTATTTTTATTATATATATATAATCATAATAATGATATATTATGATATATATTGACATGAACAAGTGAACAACACTCATGCGGCCATTCGAACAGGTACTGTTCAGCCATGCTCACATGAGCTCTCGAACCGAATTTGAGTCAACATATTTGCCGCTTGGATTTGCAAAGTTGCTTCCTCACATTGACCCGGCGAATAATAGCTGCTTGCATATGTAAAGTTGAAATCTTGTTGGTTGTGTAGCATACATGGCCGGTTGTATATACTTGTGTATAATACCAGCTTTGTTGTTTACCAAGGACAGCTGTAGCATGAACTCATGCTATTACGTGCGGCTTTACAGATATATGCATATATATTTTTATAATGATCTGACATCACACTAATGCCGCATGTATATCCATGTAAATAGGATATTACTCTTCAGAAGCTTTGACATGTATAAACATGAAAAATAACACATGGGAAGAGTAAGCTAGCTAGCTGCTTGAGAATGAATAACCAGATGCTTGGATTATTTCACACGTTTGCCGCCTCTTATTATTTTTATGCTTGAGAACTCAAGCTAGCAAACTCTCTGCTTATTACTTCCTATATTATGCATGAGAATAATAAAGAGGAACCTTATTAAAACAAATGGAGTACGTAGCTAACCTCCATTTGATATTGCCGCCTGGCAACTTTTTCCACTAAGCTCTCATTCAAATTATAAGGTGGGCTAACTCATCATGATAATTATGATAGAATGCCGCTTGTTGCAAAAAGTAGCAGACGGCAGGAAGCTTGCCGACGCCTATGTAATACATACAAGCTAAGCTAGTAGTACTGTCTTTGCGGCAAGAAATTTAGTAATGCCGCTTGTGTCTTTGTAAGAGAGCTCTTGTACTACAATTGGTAACAAGCAGCCTCTACTCACGCACATAATCCCAATCAACTCGACGTTAGAGCCGCTTGTATATTAATGGTGGAGCAGCTCAATGGTGCCGCTTGTATTAGCGGTGTTTGAAAGCTTGGTGGTTTTGTGGCATACATGGCCGGTTTATATGCACTCATGTAGCTGGGCATCCGGCTGAGCATACGGTTAAGCTTATTAGTGGGCCGTTTGTAGCATAGATGGCAGCCACTTTGAGTGTAAATAATTACCACTTGTATTAATTATACAAGTTGAGGCTTCCTCATGAAGGACGGATGCTCAAGCTTGGCCGCATGTCCCCCACTTTGTTGGTTTGATTAAAAATCATTAAATTGTTTTCTCTTTTTTACAGAAGATGGATAAGCTTATTCCATTAATTGTCAAAACTAGTGGAATATGAAGATAAAGTGGAATGCTTTCGCAGCATGTCCCCCACCAATTTCAAGTTTATTCTTGAAAAAACAATTTGCGTAATACAACTATTAACATATATATATAGCTTGCTTGCCGCCTGCTTTATTGCATACGGATGTCGCCTGTTCTATCTTCAAGCAAATAGCTTGGATAGGCTTGAATTAATTTTGCTAGATGTCATGGTCTCATGGTGGAGTACGAATGTTGCATCTAGCTGGCTCAGTAAATGAGCAATGATTAAAATAGCATGCGGCTACCGGATGTATGCATCCGGCTGGTTGAGGTAGCCTGAGCATGCAGCCGACTCATAAAATGAGTCAGATTAAAATAGTGGAGTTGGCCAATTTAGCCGCCTCACCCCTAATGTACCATCCTCCAACTTAGATCAAATGGCATTGCCTTTTAATCTTCCATTAAGAGAATAAAAGATGCATGACTTAGTCTAACAGGCTTTCTTGACCGTCTGACTCTTGGCATTCGGCCTCATGACACCTAATGTACTCAGCATCCAGCCTTAGGATGCCTGCCGCCTCCTAAAGGAGGCTCCCCCTATTGAGTCGGTGATCCATTGTTGTGCCATTACAGATGTGCCTCCCCACAGACGGCGCCAAATGTTTCGGGGTTTTTTGTACGTACCCAAATGGAGGGTGTATATGTCCCTCGGGAGACAGATCCGCAATGCAACACTCGCAAGCCCGATCACCTGCAAAACAACGGACTCCGGGGGGGCGGAGGTCCGCCTCCAACGATCAAGTTAGTGATCGAAATAATGTATTTTTAGAGAGAGAAAGTAGAGAGAAGGGAGAGTGATTGTGGGGGCATGGCCCTTGGAGAATGAACTAACTCCCTTTGAACTGATGTGAAGATCAGTATTTATAGAGCATTGAGATATGTGCCTTTTAGGTCATTTAACCTAAAAAGCTCTAGGTTTGTGGGCTTAGAGCCCATTATCACTCTTCTATCATTGAGTGACACGTGTCATGCTCTAATTGACTCATAAAGCGCTGAGCTTGCGGATACGTGTTGCGGTGGCATTGATCCACATATAGAGGGTAATTTTACCCCAAACACAAACTAAGCACAAGGTATACCAATGATTTGAGGCACCCCTTGTAGCCTATCATATCATTTTTACCCTTTCAAATATACAATCCTTTCTTTATAAACCACTTTGAGCCTCATTTAACGATTGAATTTTATTTCTTTAACCCACATCTACCTAACCTCGGGATTGGATGGTGTGTAAATTATGCGATTTCAAAAGCTTGATGATTTCAAAAAATTAAAATAGCAAAAACACAATAAAAGTGTATAAAAAGGCAAGTGTTCCAATGTCATTGACATGAACATGTCTTTGATATGAACACGTCTCAGATTGCGTCTCTTATCGAGTGCTCGGTACCATGCCTAAGAAACATGAATTCCAAGTGAGTGATAAACCGCATGATCGGGATTGCCCACATTTATCAAAAAAAGGTTCAAAACAAAAAAAAATGCAAATGCAAAAAAAGTAAGAAAAAATAAAAAAGAAAGAGCTCAAAAGTAAGAATCATCAAGGATAATAATACAAGCATTCAAATTCAAGGTGGCACACCTCGAGGGCTTATCTAGGATCTTGAGCCTTTATCCCCTTCTTCTTCAACCTTTAGCCTAACCACTTTACAACCCTTAAAAAACCTCTTTGAGGAATACACACACTTGTGCGAGGTTCGGCTAGAGCTACGTTCGGCCTGATTCCTATCGGATTGATGAGTGTCATTTATGGGAATCAATTGGCTTCTTTTAGGATGAATTTTATGCTATTTTATAGCTATTTTCTTTAGTTTTCCTTAGTTTTGTTCTTTATTTCTTTAGTTTGTGCTTTCCTTAGTTAGTTTTCCTTCTTTGGGCTTTTCTTTGTTTATTTGGCTTTTTCTTTTTATTTGCTTGTTTTTGTGTATTTTCAGGTAATGATCGTGTTGCGAGGATTCCTGAGCCTTCCTCTAATATTTCTCATCATTTTGGATGCCTCTTGCTTGTCATTTGGAGCTCAAGTTTTAAGGAACGCAAGGAGCAAGTTCATGAGATCGGTGCATGCATGCGGTGGGGGCATCATATTTGGTGTGAACCCACTAAAGAAGCCATTTCAAGACTGCCTACCTTAGTGTTCATCATCATCACCAAGACGAGCGCACGAGGATGAGCTAGGACGAAGAAGAGGAAGCCTCCAAGTGCGGGCGCACCCGACTGAGGTGTGGGCGCACCACCCCTTAGTGCGGGCGCACCAATCCATGGTGCGGGCGCACCACCTTGTGCCCCTGTTTCCGTACCCATTTTCTCGCGGCCGCGCCCTTCCGGGTTTCTTTTGGACGATCTACCTAACTCTTCCTTTGTAATTCTTCCTTTATATAGTTTTTCCTTCTATTTTTAGAAGGAGGAGAATTAGAATATAATTAGAATTAGTTTTTAGGGGATTTCTTAGAGAGAGAAACTCTAGATTGTTAGAGAGAGAAACTTAAAGATTGATTGTTGATGATTGAAGCTAGATACATTTCCTTTGATCTTTGATCAAGTTTGTAAGAATTCCTTTGCTTTAATTCAATCTTTAGTTTGATTTCAATTGTTTTGTTAATTGTTCAAGTTTGTTGATTGTTTTATTGATTTAGTTTGATTTCAATTGATGATGATGAATGTGTTGGTAAGTTTAGCTTTAATTTTGATGTTCTTGATAGATTGTGAGTAGTTTGATTGCTAGGGTAATGGTGAAGCATATATGAGTAATGGATTGATGTTAATTTGGGGAAATTGATGGAGTTGATGATGTGATTAAATTGGTTAATTGATTATGTGCATGTGTGTGTTTGATTTAGGCTTGATCACCCTAATTATTCACACTAGATTGCATTGTAGGTTCACATTGATACGGACCATTGATTTGTGGCTTGCATTTAACGATTGAGGTGTCTTGTGACGTTCCTAGCTAGAGTTTATCGTATTTGACGCTAGTTAGACCACTAGGAAAATAGCTTGATATGCTCTTTTGGTTGCATGATTGCTTTTCCCTCCCATCACTCGACTTAGTCAAATCTTTCCTAATTAGCGAAATCCGTTACAAGTATATGTGGATCCCGAGCCCTAGTGTTTATTACATTTGTCCCAACCTAGCTTGTTTATTTGTTTAGCATTCACACCCTTACCTAACCTTTCCGGAATCGCTTGACTTGACAATATAAGATCGCCCTACATTCCTTAGTGGTTGACCCTCTACTTACCATTATACTTGTATAAGGGTTTGTTGAGATATTACAAATTTTGTTTGGCCTAGGGTAGGGTTAGTTTCAACGACCTAGTCCGACCCTTGTCACGGATACATAGGCAACCTCACATCGAGGTGCGGCCGTAATGAAAATGCATTCATATTTGTGTTCATAATTGATCATATCAAGGAATTCCCTATGCTTATTCCTATCTACTTAGAGCTAGACTTGGGGGCTTGATCCCTACATTGTTAGCTTACCTAGCCTAAGAGTCACCATCTTTTGACTCTTCTCAAAATAATTTTCCACCGTTAGCCCTTGCGGCCTAACCTTAGTGTCACATTCACACACTACACAGATACATGACCAAATAGTCTTCCCCTTAGGAACCCTTTGTAATGAAATCTTAACACAACGTTGGAGCATACCTTGTCATATCAAAATCACTCATTGATATAACCATCATTGCATCGCAAAGTATGAAGTGCTTAGCCTCCGTGCCTTAGTTACCTAAATGCTTTCAAGATAGCCTAGGATATTGCACCCTAAGATACAACATCGACGCGTATACTTAGCTAAGCTCATTTAACATGCACTTTCAAACATTTACTTTAATTTCGGGAGAAAGTCGGTACCCTCCCACAAAAATGGCGGAAATTTTTGTTTTTCAAGTCATGTGCACATTGTGTCGTGGGTCAGCACTTTGCACATACGAGTCACACATAGTGAGTCATCATTTAGATAAGTTTACGCCTTAAGTCATGTGTGTTAAAACACTTTGAGTCGAGTCATGACAACTCATATGTGCTAAAAATACATTAAGTCTTAAATGAGCCTTAGGACAACCTAAGATAATTAAAGAGATGAGCAAAGTCCTATAGTCAAAAATATATATACAGGTACAATCCAAAGATCAAACGAGTAAGAATATTCCCAGATTTTTTCAAAACCGCGATTATAGATGCATGAGATTCTTCTAGGGATAAGAGGAGGTTAAGAAAAAACATACAAATTAGAGATGAAGAGCTATAATTTAAGCAGATTTGATTAAAAAGAAAACAACCAAGTTAAAGGTTCGGAGTGAAACTAGGAAACAAATAGTTGAAGCAACGACGAAATTGTCACCTAACGATAAGCCTGTCGTTTGGCCACAAGCAGAATATGCGGCGACAAGATTTTCCAGCAGGCGCTGGTGCGGCGACAGAGTTTGTGGCCTCGTAATATTCTTATGTGGACCTCATGCAGCAGTTTGGGTTCCTTGGTACGCCAGCTAGCCCTTATAAGCAATTTGATATGATTTAGTAATCGGCTCGATTACAATCATAAAAGTGATCGACCTTATAATTGATCGTCTCACTTCGCTTAATGAGCCTAAGAATCGGCTCATTGGAGACACCGACATAATGGTTTACAAGCAGCAGAAAGCACCGACGTAATGGTTCACGAGCAGCAAAATGTGTCGACATATTTGCACAGCGGAAATTTCAGTAAAAGTTCAAGCGAGCTTAAGGGTCAACAAGCGTTGGTCTTCGGTAATTTTCTTTGGAATTTTATCACTACAACTGAAGATGACTTCAAGCAAAGATATCTTCGACATCGTTCCCTAGCTTGCGGAGGGTTGTCACGAACAACTGAGGAAGACTTCAGCAAAGATATCTTCGACAGCGTTCCCTAGCTTGCGGAGGTGATTTCAAGCAAAGTTATCTTCGATCATGTACCTTGGCTTGCGGAAGGTGGTCACAAGGCGGTAGAAGATCGTTTCAAGCGAAGGAATCTTCGATAGTATTCTCTTGCTTGCAAAAGACTATCATTGCGGAAATTGGGGGCAGTTATAAGAGCAGAAGTCTTCAGGCGGTATCCCTTAGCTTGAGGAAGATCGTCATAAATCAGTTACCTACAGAGACGTGTTCTCGACGGTGCAAGATACCCGTTTCCTAACTCTCTTATCTGTTTTAACTAACGCTAGTTTGCAGGTATTGGTGTTACAAGAATGCTTTAGGATCGCAGAACGTTCTGAATCATTCTCCGTCCCTATTGCTACTTTGACTTTTGTTTTCAAAACTTGTGTTTCTCCATACTTAGTCAAAATGGGGGCTCCTATAGACACCCATTTGTGTCTCCCTAAAACTAAACCCGGTGATGAATACTTTTTGCGTCGAATCATAATCGAATGAAGTGAAAGTGTGGAAAGTTTAATGTTGTGGTTAGTTTTATCAAAAAATCCTTCTTTCTGTTTTTGAAAACCTACTCTATCTTATGAAAATAGCCAATCTAGTTTAGTTTGGTCCATGAAAAGGGTTCAATAATGGTGTAGTTGGATAGGGCTCGTAAAAAGCTTTCCAATAATATATTATAAGCCCAATTTTGATGAATAATGAGGAAGTTATGGACAAAATTCTAAAATGGGCCCGATTTTGTTCTTATATGCGGCCCAATGATCTACCGGAGGGCCTATTATAAATTATAATTCCTAATGCAATTAGGATTGATTATAGTCTTCTAGAATCTTCTAGAAGGTTCGTTTAAATCCTAATGGGATTAGGAATTATAATTACGTTTTATGAGTTTTATTTGGAATAAAAGTAGTGTTCAAAATGAAATTACAATTTTACCCTTCGTACTGATTTTACGATTTGATTTTATCGAAAAATAGATTTCGCATTGAAAACGCGTGGAAAAACTTTTGCATTGCCTAACGATAGTTTTGTTGCCTGCGACGAAGCATGTCGCCATGAGACAATTTCGTCGCCTGGTGACGAGTCCTGTCACTGGCGATAGAAGCGTGTTTTACTCCTTTTCAAACTCTGATTTGTTTCTATTAATTCCGGACTATTTTCTTATAAATAGGGTCATTGGACCTCCATTTTTGAATAACCAGAATTCTATAATTCTCTTCTCTCCCTCTAAGCTAAAGCTTATTCTCTCTCTCCTCTTTCTAGCCTTGCCTTTTACAAACACTATTCCTCATACATTAGCACTAGACACACCTATCCAAGTTTAATGTTGCCTTCGCCCTAGACGTGAAAGGTTTGGTATTTTAAAGGTTTGGTCCAAAATATCTCATTCAATTATTTAATTTAATTCTTTAATTTTATTATATCCCTTGAAGTTGCTAACGTGTGTATTTTGTTATTAGAAAGAGGTACGAGGCATCCACGTAAGTACTTTAATTGTTTAATTGATATTGATATTGAAATCATGCTTAAATTGTGTTTGTAATTCCTAGTGATTAGGGGATTTTGCTCCCACCAATCGGAATGCGCCACGTGGGCCAATCAGGTCCTGCTAAGTGTCCCCCAGTTGGAACTGTCAGGGCTTGCCACGTGGCACACGCTTATTCGTCCACCTTGGACCTATTATGTCATGACACGTGGAATACTCCATGCCTAATGGAGAAAACGGGCCACCCAGGCCCAACTTCCGAGGGAAGCCCAATCAGCCCTAGGTTAACCTAAACCTAGGATTGGCACGTTTCCCAAGGTTATAAATACCTCCCTTAATCCTCATTAAGGGGGATTACATGAATATTACACTAAAAAATAATTAAACACTCTCACCTAGAGAAGTCAAAAACACATTGATCACTCCTCCCCTAGAGGAACCAGATCTCCCACCTTTACTTTCCGCATTTATTACTCCTCAAACAAGTACTAACTTGACCGTTGGAGGCGGAGCTCCCACCACCAGGAGTCTCCGTTGTTTTGCAAGTACAGGCGTCCGGTTCCAGTCTCGGAATTGTAACTCTCCCGCAGGACATCAGAAAACCCCGAAACATTTGGCGCCGTCTGTGGGGAGAGTACTTCTGAGATGGCATCCAAGTCTGTACCGACTCCTGAAGAGAGGCGTCCCCTAGACGACCCTCAAGTTCAGTCGAACCACGATACTGAGGATGAATTTGAAGTTGAAGCTCACACAGCTTTAGACGGGACCCTAAGGGCCCGACGTACCCGTCATACCGAAAGAAGGGAACGGGAACATCTTCATACAGGAAGCGAGCCAGCAGGCGCACCGCCTGTTCGGCAGCAGCCGACTGATGGATCTGCTCCCATCACAAGGAACGAACTCATGACCTTCATGAGGGACTTCAAGGGAGAAATTCAAGAGTTGATCAACAAGAAGCCGCCTGCTCTGGACAAGGAGCAGTCGGCTAAGAAACCCTCCTCTTCACAGAAGAGGAAGCCAGTTCAAGGGCGAGAGGCGACTCCTCATCCTAAATCTAGGAAGCGGGAGCCACCTGCCCTCGATTTAACAAAATACCGTTTTCCTACTCCAGGAAATAGGAAACCTGTTCGTCATATTCAGGCGGACGGGTCGAGGAAATCATACACAGACGCTCGGCTACTGCTAGAGCAGAAGAAGAGTGACCGATTGTCAGAGTCGGCCTCTACTTCAAACTTCCAAGACAGTCTGCGAAATACCTCAATGAGGCATACGCAGTCGTATCATGAGAGTCAGTCAGGCGGCACCTCCCGTCAGTCCGGCTTTCATAGTGACCAGGCGGTACCAAACTTACCGTTTGTGCCGCAACAACAGTATTTCTTACAGCCACCTCCGTTTGGTGGACCTGCAGCAAAAAATGTCCAACCTATGGACTGGCAGCTACGGTTGCTTAGACTTGGTGAACAGCCGTCGGCTTTCTCCAAGGAAATTACTGAAGCCGCTCAGCCGGCCAAAGTGAAAAATGTATTAGTAGGCGCCTATGACGGCACTACTAACCTAGAAGACCATCTGATGGCATTCACCAACCTGATGTACCTTCAAGGGTTGGATGATCCCACTTGGTGCAAGTGTTTCCCAGCGACTCTCAAAGGAATCGCACAACAATGGTTCGGCAACCTGCCGACTGGTTGTGTAAATAGCTTCAGGACGCTTGCTTACTTATTCACCTCCAACTTCGCCATGAACATCCCTGCAAAGAAGACGACCCTTGATTTAGGAACAATTCAGCAGGGCGAGAAGGAGGGGCTTCGTTCTTACATCAGGCGGTTTAACCTGATGAGAATACAGATTCAAGGGTTACCGGATGAAGTAGCCTATACTGACTTTTTCAAAGGTCTCAAAGACGGGTCGACCTTCAAATTTGATTTGGTCCGAAAGAGAGTGGCGACTCTTCAAGAGGCCTTAATTGAAGCGGAAGCCTATATACAGGCGACTGATCTTTGTACGGTAAAACAGTCGGACGGGAAAAGGTTCGACAAAAGAGAAGGACGACAGAAACAGTCGTCAAACAAAGACGAGAAGAGAAAAGAGGTTTGGGCGGCTGATTCCTCTAAACAGCCGGCCCAGAAAAAGAAAAAAGAATTCAAACCATACTCCCCAAAGTATGCGTTTAACAAGGATAACCAGTTTATCCTAAAAGAAATCAAGGGACGGATCTCAATTGAGAAGCCGGTCCCCATGAAGGGTTCTGCAAACAACCGGAACCAAGAAAAATTATGTGCTTATCATGAAGATGTTGGTCATCACACCAATGATTGCATCAGTCTCATGCGGTATCTGGACCGCCTGGCTGAGCAAGGTGATCTTGACACTTATGTCAAGAAATCTACGGGGAACACTTCCTCAAAAAAGCAGTCGGCCAAAAAGAATCAACAGGCCGACAGCTCCGATACAGATGATGCAGTCGTCTACACCATTGCAGGCGGCTTCTCAGGAGGCGGCCCCACTATTAGGGGCAACAAAGACAATATCAGACGGTTAGATGTAAATTCCGTTCACCAAGAGCGGCCCTCCAAATATTCATTTCCTGAGATTGTCATCACTAAAGAAGATCTAGGAGGGGTAATAGGGCCGCATGACGACCCTATCGTTATTGAATGTAAAGTGGCCAACCAGAGAGTTGGCCGAATCCTCATAGATACCGGAAGCTCCTCAGATCTCATCAGTAGCAAATGTCTGTCGAAACTAAAATATCAGACTGATTGCATACATCCGGCATCCCACCCTTTAGTAGGGTTTGGAGGAGGAGTCGTCCACCCACTGGGACAAGTGGACTTACCCATCCGCCTGGGCGAAAAAGGGGAAGGACGACACATGGTAGTCCGGTTCCTGGTAGTAGAAGAACTCTCGGCCTACAACATGATTCTGGGACGACCAACCCTGAATAATTCCAAGGCTGTTATAATCCCATCTCTTATGTTGCTCAAGTTTGAGAGGGATAATGGAACAGTCGGCTCCCTAAGGGGAGATCAGAGGATGGCCCGAGAGTGCTATCTCTCGGATGTCAATCCCACTGTTATGGCCACTGGGTCAAGTGGTGGAAAAACAGACCTTGACAATGTCAAGGAGAGTGCGCCTGTTCAAGAAGCAGGCGGCAAAAAGAGAAAGGCATCCCAGACAGGGGCCGCAAGAAAAGACAAAAAATAGCAATCATTGGCAGAGGAGCGGTCGGATGAATTCCGCCCTCAGCCGGCTGGTGAGCATACGGACTTGATCTTAGACGACTCACGTCCTGAGCGAACAGTCAAAGTTGGGACGACTGCTCTGAGAGACCTTGGTGACGACTTTCACAAACTATTGAAAGAATACAAGGACATCTTTGCATTCGAAGTCCATGTAATGCCAGGCATTAGTCCTGATCTGGCGGTACATAAACTGGCCGTGGATCCGAAAAAGAAGCCGGTAAGGCAGAAGAAGCGGAACCATGGCGAAGAAAGAAGTCAGGCGGCAGCCGCCGAAGTTAAAAAATTACTTGATGCAGGGTTCATTCGGCAATTTTACTTCCCAGACTGGGTTGCAAATGTGGTGCTTGTTAAAAAGCCAAATGGCACCTGGCGAATGTGTGTAGACTACACAGACTTAAACAAGGCGTGCCCCAAAGACAGTTACCCTCTGCCTAAAATTGATAACCTGGTCGACTCAACAGCCGGCCATGCTTTGATGAGCTTTATGGACGCCTACTCTGGTTTCCATCAAATTCCGTTATGGAAGAAAGATCAGGAGAAGACGGCCTTCGTCACTGATCAGGGGTTATACTGTTACACGGTCATGCCGTTTGGTCTTAAGAATGCCCCGGCTATCTTCCAGCGAATGATAAACACTGTGTTCTTTGATCAGATTGGGAGAAACGTCGAGGCATACATTAATGATATGATTGTCAAGACTAAACTTCAGAAAGATCATCTGTCGGACCTCCGAGAAACTTTCGCCACACTCAGGCGGCACCATGTCATGCTCAATCCCAAGAAATGTGTCTTTGGAGTTGAGTCTGGAAAATTTCTCGGATTCCTTATCAATCAGAGAGGAATAGAGGCGAACCCTGAGAAGGTGCAGGCGGTCATTGACATGCAGTCGCCTCGTACCATTCGAGAGGTTCAGAAGTTAACAGGTTGTCTGGCGGCCTTGGGAAGATTTCTAAGCCGATCAGGCGACAAATGCTTATACTTTTTCCAGGCAATTAAGAAAAAGGCAAGGTTTGAATGGGGGTCGGATGCTGAGGCCGCCTTCCAGAAATTGAAAGTTCACTTGCATTCCTTGCCGAGGCTGGTCAGCCCTTTGCCCAAAGAAGTACTCTACATGTACCTGGCCGTCTCTGATCATGCGTTAAGCGCTGTTCTCCTTGCTTAAAGAGACGGTTGTCAGCTCCCGGTCTACTTTGTCAGTCATGTACTGAAAAATGCCGAGTTGAGGTATCCCTTAGTGGAGAAATTTGGTCTTGCACTCTTCATGGCTGTTAAAAGTTGAAGCCCTACTTTTTGGCACATGCAGTTGTCGTGTATACAGACCAACCTATCAAGCGGCCACTGACCATCATGGAGTCGTCAGGCCGAATGATCAAATGGGCCATAGAAATACAGAGCCTCGAAGTTACTTTCGAGCCTAGAAAAGCAGTGAAGGGGAAAGCCTTTGCTGACTTTATTGTTGAGATGACTCGTCCTCCTGACTCTCAAGTTCCAGACCAAGTCTGGAAGGTATATGTGGACGGAAGCTCTACTTCAAGTGGTTGTGGAGCAGGCGTCATATGTCAGTCCCCAGAGGGCGACAGGTACGAGTATGATTTACGCTTCAGTTTTCAGGCCTCAAACAATGAAGCAGAATATGAAGCTTTACTAGCCGAAATCCGCATGTGCAAGGCGGCAGGGGCAACAAAAATAGACGCCTGTTCCGATTCACAATTGATAGTGAGTCAGTACAATGGCGAATACGAAGCAACCCATCCGGCCATGATCAAGTATTTATAGGCGGTCCGACAAGCAGTCGGCTCCCTTGAGGATTTCCATCTGATCCAAGTGCCGAGATCAGAAAACAACCAGGCGGATGCACTTTCAAAATTAGCATCATCCGCCTCCTGTGATACTCCTCGAACTGTTTTTTGGGAAGTAATGGAGAGGAGAAGCATTGAGGAAGAACCTATTGGAATCTTAGACAGAAGCTCAACCTGGATGGATCCAATCAGGGCACATTTGACAAATGGTACCCTGCCGGATGATCATCAACAGGCGGCAACACTGAAAAAACGAGCAACCAGTTTTGAAATAATAAAGGGAGAACTTCACAAAAAGGGTACCTTCAACCCTTCTTAAAGTGTGTTACTCCAGAAAAGGGACGAGAGATACTAGACGATCTTCACTCTAGTTACTGTGCTTCCCATATAGGCGGTAGGACGCTTGCTCAACGGGCAAGGCGGCAGGGCTACTTTTGGCCTACTTTAGAAGCAGATGCGATGGTGATGGTGAAAAAATGTGACAAGTGCCAAAGGTTTGGCAAGCTAATTCACCGTCCGGCTACTGACCTCACTACCATTCATAGCCCACTACCATTTACTAAGTGGGGCATGGATATTCTGGGTCCATATACGCTCTCTACAGGCGGAAGGAGGTACATACTTGTTGCCGTCGACTACTTCACTAAATGGGTAGAGGCGGAGGCTGTAAAGGGAATCAAGACGAAGGATGTAATTTCATTCATTTGGAAAAATGTCATCACTCGGTTCGGGGTTCCCATGTCTATGGTTTTTTATAATGGTCCCCAATTTGAGACGCCTGTTCTCAAAAGCTGGTTGGGTGACCAAGGAATTGCAAACTACTTTGCATCTGTCGGCCGTCCACAAGCAAACGGCTAGGTAGAAGCCTTTAATAAACTCATCTCAGACGGTCTCAAGAAAAAAATTGAACGAGCAGGCGGCCTATGGGCGGATGAATTACCACATGTTCTCTGGGCCATTAGGACGACTGAAAAAGGGGCGACTGGAGAAACTCCATTCCTCCTAACTTATGGTGCGGAAGCTGTTCTTCCAATAGAACACTACGAGCCGACTCTTCGAGTAATGCTATATGACGAAGAGGCAAACTAGGAAGCCATGCGCCTGGTATTAGACTCACTTCCTGAAAGGAGGGGCAATGCTGTCTTGCGCCATGAAATCTACCGCCTGAGAATGACTAGATCATACAACAAAAAAGTACACAGGCGTCCACTCAAAGTGGGGGACTTTGTACTTAGAAAAATGGAAGCAGTTGGTAGGGCTAATGAGTCTGGCAAACTAACTCCCAACTGGGAAGGACCCTACCGAGTCTGTGAAGAAGTCAGGGACGGTACCTACCGTCTGGAAACACCAGACGGACAACCGTTGCCTCGAACTTGGAATGTAGATAATCTTAAGAAATATTTCTTTTGAATGATGTAAATAGTCAAGGGCTACTTAATAAAAGTTTGCATACTTGATATTCAATTTTGTACTAAGAGGGACACGCCTACTAACAAACAGTCGGCTACTCTCAATGTTTAATTTTCTCTTCAGAGGGGCATGCCGTCTGTACCTTTACAGTCGGCTACTCTCCATTGAGTATTTTACTCTATCTTCAGAGGGGCATACCGTCTGTACCTTTACAGTCGGCTACACTCCATTGAGTTTTACTTATCTTCAGAGGGGCATGTCGTCTGTACCTTTACAGTCGGCTACTCTCCATTGAGTATTTTACTTATCTTCATAGGGGCATGCCGTCTGTACCTTTACAGTCGGCTACTCTCCATTGAGTATTTTACTCACCATAGGGTCATGCCGTCTGGACATATAGTTGGCTACTCTCCATAGAAGAAGGCCGACTGGTTCCAAACACACAACCACCCTTATACTTAGCTAAAAAAGATTAGGGTCTGGCCGACCCTGTGCCTAACAGGCGGCTACCCTCCTTTTACTTAGCACCTACATTCATCAAGAACTAACCAAGGCCACAGGCCGAATGATCAGACCAGGCGCCAAGCCAACTGATCCAATCTTCAAAACTAATACGACCTGTCCCAACATCATAGCAGGCGTCCGGCGGCATCCCTCCGGATGAAATTCGTCGCAGAGAGCAGCTCCCTTTTGGGTGGAACATTGCTCTATAAACTAATTACACGGCACCTATACGACTGTCCCCAAGGGCAACCACGTAGCCGTTTTTGAGACAAGGATAACTCTATCACTAACCAAACCAGTGGTAGCAGTTGACATCTGAGTCAGATGACCGCCTGTATTACTTGGGATAAATGCAGGGGTACCTCTTGAGTTAATAGCCAACAAACATTGGCGAATCAAGGGGTCTAGCCGGCCTCCGCCGCCTGGTACCTCTACTTCTCAAGCAAGAGTGACGGCGACTGAGTAACACCAACGTTAACTCATAGTCACTCCCTCAAACTTGGTATGGAACCTGAAAGGTTTGAGTAGACCGCCTGTTTTTTGGCAAACAGGGGCACTCAAACCCCTATTCCTACTAGGTAACCTCTTGAGTTAATAGCCAACAAACATTAGCGAATCAAAAGGATCAGCCGGCCTCCGCCGCCTGGTACCTTTACTACTCAAGCAGGAGTGACGGCGACTGAGTAACTCCAAAGTTAACTCATAGCCACTCTCTCAAACTTAGTATGGAGCCTAAAAGGTATGAGTCGTCCGCCTGTTTTTAGCAAACAGGGGCTCTCAACCACTACTCCTGCTAGGTTAACTACCTCTTGAGTTAATAACCAACAAACATTGGCGAATCAAAAGGTTCAGCCGGCCTCCGCCGCCTGGTACCTTTACTACTCAAGCAGGAATGACGGCGACTGAGTAACACCAAAGTTAACTCATAGTCACTCTCTCAAACTTAGTATGGAGCCTAAAAGGTATGAGTCGTCTGCCTGTTTTTAGCAAACAGGGGCTCTCAACCACTACTCCTGCTAGGTTAACAACCTATGAGTTAAAAGCCAACAAACATTGGCGAATAAAGGGGAACAACCGGTACCCACCGCTTGATACCTCTACTACTCAGTTACTTGGCGACTAGGTAACAATCATGTTTACTTGGTCAAACCACTTTCCTACTTGGTTAATTTTACAAATGATAGGACCGCCTGCCTAAAGGGCATCTAGTCTTTAAAATGGTTCGAATACCGATTGGATAAATGGCCGACTGATCGTCTATCCTGGAAACAGACAACTAGTCGTCCAGGGGCATAGGCGGCGTGACTAACTATCCGTACCTGTCTGCAACTATCGGCCATGTAAAACAGTCGGTATAGTGTACAATTGGATCAGAATATTCAATACTTGAACAAATTTGAAGCAAAACAAAAAATTCATTAAAAAGAAGCCGGTCAACAAAGTCCGGCAAAATATTCAGAGCCCCGGTCCCCTGGCCGGGTAAATACAAAACAAACGGCACGCAGGCCGTGGAAAAAAGACAAAGCTTAAGAAGGGGGCAGATCTTCAATATTAGTAGCTTCCGCCTGGTCAGCACTCTTCTTGCTGGACTCGGCTTCAGCTGCATCCTTCTTTGATGCATTACCCCCAAGCGGCACAAGCGCCACTACCGGCTCCTCCTCCTCCAACGCTTCCTCCAACGCCTCTTCCTCAGCAGCCGCCAGGATCTCTTGATTATATGTATCAGAACACTGGCGGTACATTTTTTCCCATGAGGCAAAGTCGGCATTGGGGAAGAGGCGGCCCCAAGTCATGCGCTGGATTTGAGCAGAGTCTTCCATCATCTCCCGGACCAGCTCTTTCTTTTCTTGCTCGGCCTTTTCCGAGAGCTCCTGAGTAAGACTCTTCTCCTGGGCCACCAGGCGTACCTTTACGCTCGCCAAGGATTTCTCCAAGGTTTCGTATGAGGACATCTTTTGGCGAAGAGGTCTCAGCTCGGCCTTAAGATTGTTGATGGTCGCCTCCAGCTCGCTATTCCTCTTCTGGGCCGCCTCTAACTGAGCCCGGATAGCGGCGGTAGCCTGCGCCTGATAATAAAGAATATCAATGGTCAGAACTTCATTTTGGGCAATTTGAAACATTGCCTTATCACAGTTAGAGGCGCCCATAGCTTTTGCAGCCTTTACCTCTTTGTTCTTCCGGTCAAGCGGCTTGCGAAGGCCGTTCACTCGGAGCAGGGCCTAAGTAAAAAAGGGAACAGGCGTCAGTTTCCAAACAAAAAAGAAAACAGGCGTCCTGGAATTCAAATACTCAAAAATATGCTAAGTATACCTCAGCAAGGACCCCTGCAATACCGTCTAGGTCAAGGGTGCCGACACCCCTGACCGCCTCCCTTTCAGCTGGAGGAACGGCCTTGATCATAGACTTGGCCACCTCGACCAAGTCAGGCTCCTGAGGGCCGGCTGCATCAAGCATAAACAAACGGATTAGACCTAATAAAAAAGGGAGCAAGTCTAAAAATTTACAAGGACAACTTCATACTTCTAGGCGGCCCAGCTGGAGTTTTAGAAGAAGTGGCCGGCTGTTTCTCAGCCGCCGCATGTTTCCTGGCAGAACCAGGAGAGCTCGCAACAGTCGTCCTCCGGGCCTTGGGGTCCGGCTGTTGGGAAGAAGAAGCTCTTGGAGCGCCCGTCTAAAAAAGAAGAAAAAAGTCAGTATATGCATAAACACAACTCCAAAAAGAGGGTGAAAGGTTCGAAGCCCACCAAGGGTGCCCCCTTGTTGGGGGAGTCGGTTGAAGCTTGTTGCATGATGGAGGCCCGCAACATGGCCGCCGCAGTCTTGGAGGCGGTAATTTTGCTCATGGCGTCCGCTGCAAAAACAAACAGCAAAGTTAATAAAAGTTTTAACAAAATGCACGGAACAGCAGATTATTCGACAGGCCGACTACCTCTTGAGCACCGACTGCTGAGGCCACAGGCGGCCAAAAAGTACTCGTCGTAGAGCCATTTGAAGCTCGGGACGCAATGCAGGGGTACTTGCTCTCGTACCCCTGAAGTAGAGTTCACCTTCGACTCTACTTTGAAGAGTCCTTTATCTAGGATCTCTTTCTTAGCCTTGGGGGGAACAGGCGGCATGCTTCGGCCGCCTGCAAGAAGGGGCGGATTCCTGTTCCACCTGTTGAAGCACTTGTTCAGCTTTGTGTCTGAACTCTCAATGATGAGGAAGGTGCTCCGCCAGTCCTTCCACTTGTTTGCTTTACCTCTCGTCATGAGGTAGCCCCTGTGGCTCGTCAATTGATACCAGTCGGTACCGCCTGCCTTAGGGGTCCGGCTGAGATAGTTCATATGGGCGAAAACCTCGAAGCTCGGCTCCACCCCGTGCAGTTCGCACCCGGCCACATAGCCGAGTACGTTGACCCAGGAGTTTGGGGCTAACTGCCATAACCCCAACTCATACCCATCCAAGATCCGCTGAACAGCCGGATGTAGTGGGAAGCGCAGCCCAGCCTTGATGGCCGCCTCGTAGCAGCCAAAGCAGGCGCTATCATAACTAGTACCAGCCGGCCAGACGATTGTGTCTTCTGGATCCGGCACAAACACTAAAAAGCCGGGGCCCATTGTGTGGTTTGCAATAAAGCTCTCCACTTTCTCTTGCATGGCCGTGATCAGGCCCCGAGGTACCGTGCAGTAGTAGGGGGTATTTTGCTCTCGGTAAGAGGCGGATGGCTCCGCCCAATTGTCCCCCTTCTCAACTGCGTGAGAAAGCCTCGCCTCTTGCAGGCGACTGTTTTTCTCTTCTGTGTCCAGAGAAGCATGGCCAGAAGAGCTAGACTCGGAATCGTCCTCTGACGAGTCCGAAGAGGACGACTCCTCCCCTCTCCCGGAGGGGCCCGCCTCCTCTCCTTCAAAAGGAGCAGGAGAGAATGAAGAATTGTCAACTGTGAAATGGGAAGGGGTCACTTTGATTCCTCCCTCAGAACAGCCGGCTTTCAAGCCGCTTTGTTTCACTTCCACATCTGGCGCCTGGTCAGATGTTTCACTAATCAGCACCCTGTGGGAGGAGCCGTCTGAATTTGAGATCCTAGCAGTCTTTTTTGTTCTGGCCATCATGCTCTGCATAGACACAGATACAGTCGGACTTTGTATAAAGGGCAAAGATGGGTTCGGAAAAGGGCAGGCGGCACTCCTAGTCCTAGATTCAGCCGTCCCCGGTGACCGGCTGATCACTAACCTAGGTCGTGTCGTGTGCTTCCGTGGTGCCATTTCAAAAAAGAATAAAAAGAAAATTAAGAGTAAGAGAACCGACAGTTACCTGAACGAGTGACGGTTGATGAAGTTCTGAAAATCCTTTGCAGTCGGCTTGTCAGAACAGGCGGTAGGCAGAAAGGGTCCAAAATGTCAGAGCAAGTTCAGGGGTCCGAATGTTCTCAAAAAGTTCTCAAGTGTGAAAATGACTGAAGTCAACACTCCCTTATATAGGCGAAGTGAGAAGGCGAAGGGTCACTTCCAGAATTCATAATTTGGGCGGGAGAATCTCTCGGCCTTTCGCCGAGTGACACCTGTAGCAGGTCGTCGCCTGTTACAGTGCGACACCTGTCACAGGTAACACGTGACCAGTCACGTGCCACCTGTGAGGGGCAAATGATTAGGGGATTTTGCTCCCACCAATCGGAATGCGCCACGTGGGCCAATCAGGTCCTGCCAAGTGTCCCCCAGTTGGAACTGTCAGGGCTTGCCACGTGGCACACGCTTATTCGTCCACCTTGGACCTATTATGTCATGACACGTGGCATACTCCATGCCTAATGGAGAAAACGGGCCACCCAGGCCCAACTTCCGAGGGAAGCCCAATCAGCCCTAGGTTAACCTAAACCTAGGATTGGCACGTTTCCCAAGGTTATAAATACCTCCCTTAATCCTCATTAAGGGGGATTACATGAATATTACGCTAAAAAGCAATTAAACACTCTCACCTAGAGAAGTCAAAAACACATTGATCACTCCTCCCCTAGAGGAACCAGATCTCCCACCTTTACTTTCCGCATTTATTACTCCTCAAACAAGTACTAACTTGACCGTTGGAGGCGGAGCTCCCACCACCAGGAGTCTCCGTTGTTTTGCAGGTACAGGCGTCCGGTTCCAGTCTCGGAATTGTAACTCTCCCGCAGGACATCAGAAAACCCCGAAACACCTAGTATCATGTTAGGATGTTTTTTTTGCTTCCTAATATCATGTTTAGGGTCGGGTAATGAATAAGTTTCTTAAATTAATTATGATTTTTATGATGCTTCCTATTTTCTTTCCTAATATAATGTTAGTATCATTTTAGGGCTAAATCTTTGATCATTGATGTTTAGTGACATGGTAGGGTTTGTTATTAATCTTGTTAGTATCACGCCTAGAATCTTGCTATTAATATTTTCATGATTATTTTTATAATTATTTAGATTATTGTTATGATTATTATGTTGCTTGATATTTATTATTGTTATTACTTGATCACGCCTTTTATGCATGTTTAAAGGGAATTTGTACTTGTAATCACGCTTAATAAGATAATTAATAATCTTGTTTAGGGTTAACTTGATTATAATTCAAGTGATCGCCAATAATAGCTTTGTTTGTGCATTAATATTCAACCAACATAGATAAAAAAATTTAGGGTAAACCTATTGATTGCATGTTACTCAAAAAGTGCACATGAATACGAGAAGAATAAAGTATAAACCTATTTTTAGGGCAGGTTCAGTCTCTTTTAGGTTGGATTTGTACCTTCATCCTTGAACTTCCAGACTTGGTTCCAGACCTATTGGAATTAACGATCTACTGGATCGTTAAGGGGTGTAACTTTCACCCTGTGAACGGTTTACAAGTTCTTAAAACTTGTTGGCTACTCTTTTGTTCTAGCTTCCTTCCCTATGGACGCCACCATGGTTAAGTGTATCATCACAGTGGGTTTCAAGTGTGGGATAATGCTCGAAATTCGAGCACTAACAGACACCTTTTGCCCGATACAAATAACAGTGTAAATAAAATAAAAAACCCTAGTGCTTCGTATCTAACTTCACTTTTCATTCCACAATTAGCCGCCTTCTTCTCTTTTAGACCACACACTCTCTCTCATCCATCATCTCTCAACTCCTGTCTCCCCAAGCAAACGATTTCTCCCGGCTACCACAGAACGACCTTCTACCACCCTCTCATAGTCTCGTTTGTCATCTAATCCTGCCATCTCTCATTTATATTCAAGATCCAATCCTCAGCCCATCTAAAATCAATCAAAATCTAATAAAAATGGCTTGATCTCTTTCCAATTCTCTCACCTCCGCAGCATCCACCCATTTTTTCAATTTTCGACACCTCTCTAACTCGGCAGAGGCATTTCCCGATGAAATTTGGTGGCAGAGGGGGTGGAGACGGTTGGGATGAAGTAAAGAGACGCTTCTAGATATCCTGTGTTAGGTTTCAGATTAATTCCAATCGTTTGTCTCAGCTTATGTCGTCTAATTATTGATCTGCTATTTTTGTAGCTTATTGACTAGTTTAAGGTACTCAATTTATGGTTATGTATGGTACGTTTTGTATAATTTTTCAACTAAGTTGCTCAGTTTGATCCTCAATTAATGCATGATAAGGTTATTTTGATGATTATGTTACCTGGGTATGATGTTATTACTTATGATTTGTGATCTGAAGAAGTGGGTAGTTGTTAGATTTGTTTGTGATGCTATATGTTATGGTGGATCGATCCGATTTTGGCTATTGCTTTGAGGGTTTTGGTTTAGATGAAGAAAATTGCTTGTTTTGATATATCGATATTTTTATTTCTATTTGTTTCATGAGTTTTAGGTTTTTTTGTTGAGGAATTGAGTTAGATCTCGATGATTTTTTTTGCTTAGTTGATGATTTAAGAGTTGGATTTGCTTGAATTTTCTCCTTTTTAAAGATTTATTCACATAATCACACATGCTTGTTTGTTTGCATGATATATGGGATTAAATTACTCAACTGGCCATGAATGATTGATTAGTTTTGTGATTGATAGAAAAGGAATAATATATGTCGAATTTAAACGCACGACTTATTTATCTGATTTTACTTGTGCTGATACTAGTAGAGTTTGCTGATATGGAGCCTCATTTCCCTTGTATCAGACTTTCAGTTCTTTATCTGGTGAAGAAGTGATTTATGGATTTTGTTTTTAATTTATGCTCGCCTTAATATATAACGAGTGCAAGTGATTCATGTTCTTCATTGGTTTGGTAGCTACACAAAAATAACGATTTTCTCTATCGTCATTCTCTTTGTATATATTCTTCTACAGTTTTCTTGAATTTTTCCTATGTTTCTATTGAATTATTAATTAATTGTTGTTTATTGTTGTTGCTGCTGTGCTAGGGAGTGAAAACCATGGCCGAACTTAGGGTTTTTGCTATAAGGTAGTTGTTTTGGGGGTTTTTTGGAATTCCTTGGGATACTGGTCTCGCTCTCCAAACAATGAGACTTGGACACATGCAAAATGAACGAATATTCCTTTATCGGAATATTCACCTCCGACAATCAAGTTAGAGATCTGAAACAGAAAAGGCTAGAGAGAGAAAGTAGAGAGAAGTTGGAGATATTTAATGTTCTTTTGTTGAAATGTCGTAATCCACCCCTCCCATCATAAATGATTGGATTATTTATAGGGGTGGGAGTTTGTGCTCCTTTAGGGTTTGTACCGTAAAATTCCGTGGGGTCGCCGTTTTGCGGCTTTCATGAAAATCTCTCGAGATATGGGCCATGATGTAATAAGGCCTTTTTAATGCTAATTTCAAGGGCTTTTTATGCCTTGGACACGCGATATCTTCCCAGAGTGACACGTGTCGCCCTTTGATTGGGCCACGTGTTGCTACGAGATTGGTCCACGTACATGGTGTATTTTTACCCTAGACAATTGCCCCTCTGAGGGGGTGGCTCATACGATAACGGCCGACTCCTCTGATTTTTTTTACATGCCTTGATACGTACGAGTATACAGAGATTAGGCCGACTGCTGGGGTGCCTGGATCTGTCCGCCCCATTCGAGGTTGGCCGTCTTAGGATGACACGCTGCTTTCGTACGCTAAAGAATCCTCTAGAGGATGCCTAGCTCTGAGAAAGAAGCGGACAGTGTACGCCGTCTCAATTTTCGGAGAAAAGCGGACGTCTATCAATTGAGATGGAAGCTTTTGTTTCGTCTATTTTGTCCGTCATTTCGGACGCGCCATTATTTGGCCGTCTCCTTTTCCGTTCATTCTAACAGCATTGTCCTTTGCCCCCTTAAATTTTAGGTTAATCTTTCAAATTATAACCGTTCAACTTCCTTTGGCGGGAAAGATAAATTTACCAATATGCCCCCATAAATTTTGCCTATATATACAGGGGTTTTGACCTCATTTTCACACTTTGGAACTTTTTGATTTTTAGAGGGAGATCAGAGCTTTTAAAGAGAGAATGTGTTTTTTCTTTGAATCTTCAAGAGCTCCGCCGTGCCTTTGAGTTTTCCGGACGTATTTTTAGTTTTCCGGTCAACTTTCAAGACTTTTCAAGTTTTCTGCACGTACAGAGGTAGGCTGCTTGTTTTCTTTCTCTTCTTTACTTGTATTATTTTCTTGCTTTTTATTTTTAAAATCTGGCTCAACACTCTGCTTCGTCCATTTCTCCTAATGAGGCCGGTCGTTCGCCTGAGACTGAGGAGTCTAGAGTGGACGGAAACGAGTTGTCTCCTTCATGGAGTGGGTCGAATTCTAGGGCGTACCAACTCACCTTCACCTATTCTTCTCTGTCCCTGCAGTCAGACATGGCAAGAACGGTGCAAACGCATGATCGTCATGCGGCTAGAAATCTTGACGGTAGTTTGGTGAATCATTGATCTCCTTATGAACCAAACAACACTGACTTAGAAACTCCTACTACTCCTACGGCCGCTTCCACAGGTACTCATTGCTCGTCCGTGGAAGTTACATAATCCTTTGAGGAGCGCCAACGTGCAAAGGGCGCCTCTTCTGCTGTTGGGGTGTCCGGGCCAACCCCGGAACCTAAGTCCTCACAACAAGCCAACTCGGCCAGGCAATCGGCCGAGTTGCAATCTCGTGAGAGGCCTCCTTCCTCTTCTCGGGCGGCCACTATTGGTCCGTCCGCTTTAGTTCACTAACCACACCATCTCCAACATAGTAGGTCGGACAGAGCAAGAGTTGGAATCTCTATCAACGAGCCGTCCGACCTGCCCCCCCGCAGTGGCCCTTCTTTGGAAACCAGGGCGGCCGCCGTTAATGAAAAGGGAAAAAGTCCCTTAGTTCCTGAAGAGCCTCCTTCAGCTGGGGGCGGCCATGTCTCTAGGAGACGTAGCGCGGCCGAGGCAGCTGACTTGGACAGAGTGTTGTCCTCCGAGTTTGGTATTGCCCCTCACCAAGAGAATGAGGCGGCAGAAGATGAGGCCGAGGCCGAAGGTGAGACGGCCGAAGGAGAGGCGTCGGCCAAAGGTGAGGTCTTCAACATCGACAACTTTAAAGACCCGTACGCCTGTACAGTGGGTAGCACGGCCTTAGGCTACCTCAATGATGGGTTTGAGGAATACAAGGAGTTCCTCCATCTGGGAGAGGGCTTCGAGTAGGTCGCGCCACGGAAATCTCACCAATTTCACGGAAATCTCACCAATGTCCAACAGCTTTCTCACTTCAGTTGCAGCCACCTAATTCCTCTCTTCTCCATTATTTCTTATATTCTGACGGACAAGTTTAATAGCTGGGTTCACAACCAACTTATGCACGACCAGGTTAGGACTTAAACCTAGCATTTCACTAACTTCGAACGCAAAAACATCTCATAGCTTTAGTGGCGACACTGACCGTCCGACCTGGTTGATCGGGGTCAAGCACTACATCTTGTTGGTTGCCGGCCGGCTGGAGTCTCTTCTCTTCTGGCCTGCCGACAGCCATTAGTTGCTATGGTTGGTCGGCCATGACCTGCTTTCGCTTCTGGTCGACCTGGTATGCTTAGAGTGGGGGTTCTTCCCCTTCAACTTGGACGGTTTTCCATGTCCGTGAATCGTTGGCTTAAAAGCCAACTAGTTGCACTCTTTTGCCATTTTCTGACTTCCTTGAATCGAACCAATCTTTCCGTCCGAACGTTCAAACTTTAACAGCATTAAATGATGGATGATCACAACCTTTGCAGCATTTAGGGTGGGACGGCCGAATATAACATTGTAGCCATTCATCTCTTTCACCACCAGGAAACGAACGACCATGTCCCTCCCTTCTCCTTTTTGCCCGAATCGAACTGGCAGATCTATCTGTCCGACTAGGTGAATGATGTTTCCCCCAAATCCTACAAAGGGGTGAGTGATGTCCTTCATAGCATATTCTGGGAACTTCAAATTCTTTAGGGCGGCCAGGCTGATAATATCGGATGAGCAGCCCGTATCTATCAATATTCGGCCCACCTTTAAATTGGCTATGTTCATAATAAACACCATAGCTAACCCAATTATAATAAGATACAAATACATTGTACAATAAAAGATATGGCTGAAATAGTAAGACGGTGTCAGTTTTGGATTGAGTTTGATATTTTATTCATATCTTTTCCGTTATAGCTCTAAATTGATATTATAATATATAACTGGAAAGATATTATAATTTATTCTTATCTTTTTATCCAACCATATAAGATTGGATAAAAAGTATTAGGCACGAAAATAATATTAGTCTATCTTTTAATGTCTTTCAATTCGAATAGAATTAGGACTTTCAAAAAGAAAATTTTTATTCAATATCAAACTCTTTAATCTTATCTTTTCAAAAAGATTAATTAAGATCTCATAGAAACTTATAGAAACTTCCAATAAATCCTAATTAGTTTAGGAATGGGATTAAATAATTTGGTCGTAGGTAAGGTGGACTTAGGTTCGGTTTGGACTCAATTTAGTATTTTGCCATAACTTATTCGTTATAACTCGGATTTTGGCTTATAATATATCGTTGGAAAGCTCTTTTCAAATCCCATCCAACTATTTAATCATTGTACCTAGATTATGGACCAAAATAAATACTAAACACTTTTATAAAATGGACACGAAATGATTGAAACACGAAATGATTGATTTTAAAGGACACGAAATGAATTATTGTGGATTTAAAGACACGAAAAGAGGAAAATAAGTTATGGTTTGGTTAAATGGGCTAGGAATTGGTTTGTTTATGAAATGTATTGGGATTGAATATGAATTTAAGCACTCCAAAAATTAAATATTCAACCCGACCAATAATGAGCGATGAAAAGTTGTTCATCGTCGGGTTTGGTTTTGGGGAGACATTTTTAGGTGTCTACAATAACCTGCTGTGATTTTAATTGAGCCAATTACTGAATCATGTCAAATTTCTTATAGGGGCTAACTGGCGTACCAAGGAACCCGAAATTGCTGCAGAAGGTCCACATAGTCATTTATGAGTGCCATGTATTCTGTCGCCGCACCAGGAACGCATTGTCGCCAAGTGTTAACCCGATCGCCAGATGACAATATTGTCATTTAGCAACAGAGTCAAGCTTTTCAACTAAAAACTCCTTTCTTCGCCATTACTGTTGTTTGTTGGTTCATTTCGCTCTGAACCTTCAACTTGGTCGTTTCCTATTAACCAAATCTGCTAAAACCTTTTACAAATTAAAGCTCTTCATCTCTAATTTATTGATCCATGTTAGTTTTGCTCAAACTCCTCTTATCTTGGAAGAATTTCATGCGTTTATATTCACGGTTTTTTGAAATAAAATCCGAGAACATTCTTGCTCGCTTGCTCTTTGGAAGTGATAGCTTATGATGCCTTGAAACTCTGTTGAAAACTCTATTCTTCAGGATTTACCGAGTCTGAGGTGCTTGAATAAAATCTTGATGTGCTCGATCAATCAGGTCGATCGTCAATCTAACTGCGATCAGGCTGACTCTAGTTGATTTGCTAAGCCATTTGCGTCCTTTTGCTCCAATTCTTTTTACCTGCATTTATATTTTGGACTATAGGACTTTGCTCATATTTTCTTTAGGGGTTGACCTAAGGCTCAGTGTTGCTTGACTCATTGAATAATACTTAATATGTTTTTAACACATATGACTTGTCATGACTCGACTCAAAGCGTTTTGACACACATGGCTTGACATGACTCAAGGTGTAAACTTGACTTAATACGATTAACCGACTCGAGGTCGACTCAACTCGATTGTGAATTGTGTGTGCAAAGTATTGACTCATGAGACTCGATATGTACATGACTTATGTGTGCATTCTACTCGAAAACGCAAAAAAAACAAAAAAAATTTGTCATTTTTGTGGAGGGTACCGACTTTCTCCCGAAAAAGAAAGACGCAAAAAGACAAGAAGTGAAGTTTTTGAAGGTGCTTGTTGAATGAGCTTTAACAAATGTTTGGATCAACGTCATATCTTAGGGCGCGAAGATTGTAACATCGTAGGATATCTCCATTGTTAATTTTAGATGAAAGTATTTAGGAAACTTAGGCACAGAGACTAAGCACTTCGAATTTCGTGATGCAATGATGACAAGTTATGCTTCCACGTTATGTTAAGATTTCAGACAAAAGGTTCCTAAGGGAAGTATCATTTGGTCATATATCCGTGCAGTGTGTGAAAGTAACACTAAAGCTAGGCTGCAAAGGCCAAGTGTATGAGAAAGTATTATAAGAAGAGCCAGATAATGGTGACTCTTTAGGCTAGGTAAGCTAATGATGTAGGGATCAAGCCCCCAAGTCTAGCTCTACATGGATAATGATGAGCATTGAATATCCCTTGATATAATCATTTATGCATTTTTTATTATGGCTGCACCCCAATGTGAGGTTGCATAAGTATCCGTTAGGAATCAGGCCGAACGTAGCTCTAGCCGAACCTCGCATAAGTATGTGTATATCTGAAAGAGGTCTTTTAAGGGTTGTAACGTGGTTAGGCTAAAGGTTGAAGAAGAAAGGGATAAAGGCTCCAGACCCTAGATAAGCCCCCAAGGTGTGCAACCTTGCTTTTGAATCTTTGTATTATTATGCTTGAGGTTTCTCACTTTTGAGCTCTTTCTTTTTTTATTTTTGCTCTCTTTTTTTGCTTTTGAATTTTTTTTTTAACCTTTTTTGATAAGTGTGGGCAATCCCGATCATGCGGTCTATCAAAGACATGCTCAGGCACGGTACCGAGCACTCGATAAGAGACGCAATCTGAGACGTGTTCATATCAAAGACATGTTCATATCAATGACATTGGAACACTTGCCCTTTTGCACACTTTTATTCCTATTTTATTCTTTTGAAATTTTTATAAAATCACTCATGTTTTTATTCTTTGAAAGTTGCATAAATTGCACAATATCCCATCCCAAGGTTAGGTAGATGTGAGATGAAAAAAGAAAGGCCTATCGTTAGGTGAGGCTCAAAGTGGTTTATCAAAAAAAAGATTGTATATTTGAAAGGGAGAAGATGATATGATAGGCTACAAAGGGTGCCTCAAATCATTGTTATACCTTGTGTTTAGTTTGACATGAATTTTTTTTTTTTTTTTTTTTTGCATTGAAATGAAATAATCATGTGCAAGAAAAGAAATGCTCATTTTTATTAAAAGCTAAAAAGGTAAAAAAAAAAATAATAATAAAAAAACATATAAAATGAGATCAAAGGAAAATAAAAGGTGCCTACGCTAGACTTATTGGGGAAAGGCTAAATAAAAGAAATCAGTTATTACAACAAATGCCACTGAGTACTTAAAAAATTCACCAAATGTCATCAAGGTTTTCAAAATTTACCTAATGCCATCGAGCATTTAAAAAAATTCACCAACTGCCATTAATGACTAACGGTCGTTAATTCCGTTAGTCATTAAGATTAAATCTTGACATGTGTCATTATATGATTGGTTCATTTTAATTAATAAAAATATATTTTTTTCTTCATTTTCCTGGAAAAATTGTTCGGGTATAGTTTTGGGGGTCATTTTGACACTTTATGGATACAAATTAAGCTCGAAATTGACAAAAAAAACGTAAATGCTCTGTTTTGTGTGTTGAAAAATATCTCGATTAGCGTGTTTTTTTTAACCATCAAAATTTGTCGATTAAGGTTTTTGGGATCATTTTGACTTTTTATGCTTACAAATTAAGCTCAGAATTGACAAAAAATTAACGTAAATGCTTTGTTTTGTGTGTTGAAAAATATTTTGATTAACATGTCGTTATTTTTTAACCATCAAAATTGATCGGGTACGGTTTTGGGGGTCATTTTGATCCTTTATGAGAACAAATTAAGCTCGGAGTTGACTAAAAAATAAAATATATGCCTCGTTTTGTATGTTGATATCGTAATTTTTTCGGAAAAAAATGTGAAACGGTGTATTTTCGTTTTTTTTTGCCAATTTCGAGTTTAATTTGTACCCATAAAGGGTCAAAATGACCCCAAAACTTTACCCAAACAATAATCGCCTTGAAAATCGAAAAAAAGTATTATTTTTATTCATTAAAATAAATAATTATTGTGTATTAATTTTAAAAAGTAATGACATTTGGTGAACTAATTTTCCAAAATAAGGGCATTTGGTGAAATAAGAATTGCATTAACGAAAAACTAACGTCGATATGCTATTAGTGGTACAGGATGTCATTCTATTTTTTGTCAGTGGAATTTGGTGAATTTTGAAAACTTTGATGGCATTTGGTGAAATAGCCATAAAAGAAATAGAAAAAAGAGGTCATGAAATCTTGTCGTTGAAGCCCGCCTCGTGTCTTGTGCCTTATCATCATTTGCTCTTCTTGCTAGCTGGTGGTATAGGAAGCTTGTTATTATCGATCAAATGTTGGATAGCCTCTTTTAGCTTCCAACAACTCTCATTGGTATGTCCCCTACCTTGATGGTACATGCAATGAGCGTCAGCATTCCAATTGGGTGACCTATTTTCGGGTGCTGGATCTTGAAGGGGTCCAATAGGAGTGATGAGTCCTTTGGCATGGAGTCGATCGAAAGCGGTATCGTAGTTCATTGCAATGGGGGTGAACTCTATCCTTAACTGTTTTTTAGGTTTCTGACTATCCATGGCTAATACTTCATTGAGGTCAAAGGTACAATTATTGTTACTAGAGTGGGCGTTTTCTGAAGAAGAAGGATTGGTGTTCTTCTTTCCTTTCCTGCCACTGTTGCTGCTAATGTTAGTAGCTTTTTGTTTCGCAAGATCATGTTCAATTTCAATACCTATGTCATAGACGACCTTGAAGGTATTCAAATTATGTTGATATTTCAAATGCTTCGAATACTTATCTTGAAGGTTCTTAATGAACATCCTTATGGACTCCTTTTCAGTAGGGACCTCAATCATATTAGCGGAAGTTTCCTTCTACTTGTTGAAGAAGGAGATAAACCCTTCGTTTTCTTTTTGATTTAGCTTCTCAAGTTGTCTATGGTCAGTTTCAACTTGAATATTACATTTATATCTATCAATGAAAGCGTCTACAATAGCATCCCAAGTAGAGGTTTTCTCTTTGTCAAGGGAAAAAAACCATTGTTGGCAAACAGTTTCAAGGGAAAAGAACCATTGTTGGCAAATAGTTCCCAAGTTGCTACAATTTTCATGATTACTTGTTCATCCCATTCCTAGTGTTTATTTGTTTGGTTTCTTTGTTTGTTAGTTGTTAGTGTAACCTCTTTATCTTTGTCTTCGACCTAGCTTAGGCGCCTAAATTGAAAGCATTCGAACATTACTATTCCTTTGGGTTCGACCCTTGACTTGCCTCTATACTTGTATTAGGGTTTGTTAATTGTTTATAAATTTAGTTTGAACGAGGGATGATTAGTCAATGAACTAGTTTCACCCCTCGTCATTAATCCGTGAACCAAAACTGACAATAGCCGTGTCATGGTGAATGACGAGGGTTAAATCGGTCGCTACAATCTAACTCTCAATCAAACAATACTTATACGAACACCCTATAACCAAGTACAATGGCAAATAAAGGTTCGGTCCACGAGGAACGAGAGTAATTGCAAATCAATCTTAAACCTAAGCTAGTTCGAAATCAATGGAAAATGGTGTTCTAAAATACTACTAATAAGATGGAATAAATCAATAAACTAAGACACTAGGGAGAACGGGAATCCGCCTAACCATTGGTAACTAAGCAACAAGGAATCACAGAGACAAACGGGATATGCAAAGACTATAAGTCTGATCAATATCATGTGATAGGAAGACAACGGGCAATACTAAGCTTGGATTTCTCATGCACTTAACATTACTCGATACATAATCAAACCACATTCAATAATGAAATACTCAATTCACAATCTCTTGTTCAAATCAAGAATATCATGCAATCAAATTCAAGATTCTAGGTTAGCTACTCCTATTATAATGAATTAACATGCAATCGCATATAATCAATTTAATCACAATCCGTTTATCAAAATCAATCCTCAATTACATAGAATACCTAGGCCGAGTTTCATCCCGAAACCCTAGCTAGGAGACTACTCAAACATATTCATAATCAAAGCAATAACGAATTCCAAAAGCATAATAGATATAAACATGAATTCTGATTAAGGAATAATAAAGCTTGATTAATAAACAAGAATGAATAATACCAATTGTATTGATGCGAATCAATGGAAAAGTTTAGAACTTTGATATCCGTCGTCAATGGATAATACAAAGAATCTTCACAAATCTTGCTTCAAATCAATCCAAGAAAACTAAAATCGCTAGAATAATCTCTAAGAAAACTAATGAATCTCTAATACTGGGAACATTCTCCAAATAACTCTATACAAAGGCTCTCAAAAACAATCTCTAAAACCCCCTCCAAATCTCCCTAAAAACGCCCCTTAAAGTCGGGCTATATATATGTGTTTTAAATCGGAAAGTAAATCGCAGGCTGCCCTTCGTAAATCAGCACCGGCATGGAAATTGGCTTGGCACGGCCGTGCTAATGCCTGGCACGGCCGTGCTAAAAGTGGCACGGCCGTGCAGCATAGGCAGGAAGGTTGCAGGCACTTTGGTCTTCTTAAAACAGTCACAACTTCTTATCCAGACCTCCGTTTGAGGCGTGCAATAAATCGTTGGAAAGCTCTTCAAGTCTACTTTCCAATGCAGTTAGAATCACTCCATTATCATTTGTATATAGAAAGTTATGAGCAATATAGTGAACAGGTGTCATATTTTTGAACTGTTCTGCCTTTCGTGCTACTTAACTTGCCTTTCAAGGCCTTGAGAACCGCAGCAAAGCCTTAGCTTGGTGGACTAGGATCGATAATAGCCTGATTACGCACCAATGGTTCGGGACTCGACATAACTTGGTCAACTATACCTGTTAACACACCAAAAACAGACCGAAACCCGTGAAGCACGTAATATGAAGGAAACGAGTGTAACAAGGCAATAAACGACCAAAACGGGCCTAAATACATCCAAAATCACCCATTTATATGCCTTAAAGCGCGCCCTAATGTGCGCTTGTCAAAACCCCCCAAGCTACACTTTTGCTAGTCCTCGAGCAAAACTAAGGGATACACACACACACAGGATCAAATAAACTATTGTCATTACATATAAATCCAATTTAGCACGGAATGAAGTCAATGGATCCTACTTAGAACAACCATGCACGGAATGAAAACTCACTCAAACAAGCAACGAGACACACAATTCAAGGTATCGTTGATCAAAATGCAAACAAAACCTAAACCAAGCATAGAGAACAAAGAAGTCATGCTTCCCTCTTAACCCAACCAAACCGACCACGTCCTCCCCTTTTGCTTCAAATCACCACCCTAATTGGCCCCTCGTGATTCCACGAAGGAACCGGAAAAAGTGATATTTTGAGGAAATAACAAAGGTATCCCGACATCTCGATTACGCATAATCTTTCCATAGGGTTGAAAGGTATCTCCCTCCACCGTTTGAAAACCGAACACCTCTAAAGTCTAAGGGTCTTAAAAGGTTGTAATGTATTGGCAATGGGTAAGGTGGTGAAAACAATTTAAAATGTGGAGTTAAATCCTAAAATGAAGCGCAAGAATCACGATTCTCAAAAACAAAGCTCAAGAGATGCAATTCACATTCCACAATAAACATTGATCACACTTTTACACATCCCAAACTCTCTATGTTATACACACTCAAATAACCTTTTTCAAACTTCAAAGCTTTTATTCATATGTCCTCGCCTTTTTCACAATTCGGACGGCTTTTCTCCTTTTTTTTTTTATTCTGATTTTCTTTTCTTTTTTTTTTCTTCTTTTTTTTCAAAAACAAATTTTCATATTACATCTTTACAATTAAGCTCACTTTCAAACTTGCTCAAACCAACTATCGATCATTATTCTTGATTTATACACAATAAGCTCAAACAAACCTTGCGAGGTAAACGCTTCACAACTAAGGGTTGGTAAAACATCGGCCATGGGGTTTGTAACATGGGTAACCAAGAATGAAATTAAAGGCTCAACATGGTTAGCAATTAAGATGATGTAAAAAGAAAATTAATTTGTAACAAAACAAAAGGAACAAGAATAAGAAAAATGAAAAAGGTGCCCTCTTCCTCCCTTAAAAGTGTCAAGTCGGTCTTGGGAGCTACAAGTCAACACAAAGATCGAAACATGCGTAATCAAGGATCCAAATATGCCACTCAAGAAGAATGATGAAGGCTAGAACAATAAAACCTCACGGGATTCAAAAACAAAGCAACTACCAATTAAGGGGATCAAATCCACAAATGGGAAGCGACTCCATCTTACCACAATTCAATGGCTTAGAGTTTCACATGATAACAAACGTTCTAACCAACTACCTTCGCCTAGACTCGTCTACATTGATCAACAATAGACTCAAACTGTGTATTCATCACTGGCTTAAGTAGAAATAGATATTCCACACACATTCATTCACGTTTCGAATCCAAATATGAGCATTATTCCAAAAGTTTATGCAATTAGACAAGTTTATCACGATCCAAAAATATAGGAAAAGACTATGAGGCAAATCATATAAACTAGACTACACATCCTCATAACAGAAGCTTTTCCTATATTGCACACATATATAAACAACTAAGTAATCTAAACAAGCGAAATGGCTCATATAGAGGCATGAAAATCACATAATAATCCCAATCGACAAACAAGTGATCAATTGATATCAACATCAATGATCCCAGGTTCTTTAGAACCGATCAAACATCCTCGAACCATTTAACTTCTTCCTAAACTAAACTATCCTAAGCACACAAAAACAAAAAACTAAAGGAAAAAGGGAAAGATTTTACCAGATGCTTCTTGAAAACACACTAAGACAACATGAGATGCGGCGAAGCTCCTAATGCTACCTCCATGAGTCTTCATATCTGCACAGGTTAGATAGGAACAAACCAAAACGAAACAAAAAGAAACTCGTTTTTTTTTATAGGAATATGAAGAAAAATAAGGGAAAATCAACAAGGAAACCATTCACCCCCCCCCCCCAAGCTAGTATAGACATTGTCCTCAATGTCAGACATCGAGAGACTACCTAGAAGGCAAAAAGGGGAAGAGAAAAGTACCTCATTGACTGGGTCTCGGGTTGCCTCCTGGAAGCGCTTCTTTAACGTCATTAGCTTGACGCAACACATGGATTACAGGTTACCCATAATCAATACTTGCCATTACAGTGGAGATAAGCTCACCATTCTTATTCTTGACAATAGTCACTGCCCCTTTCTTAGGTACTACAAACACAGGGGAAACCCTTCCTTGATGTGTTGGAAGGGGTTTAAGCTTTACCTTTGGTGCTTCATTAGCCTCCTTTGCAGTGGCCACATCTAATGCATCTAGAAATTGCTCCTCCGCGTCCCTGTTTTCCTTGTTCTCATTCAACTCAAAATCATGATTAGTATAGAATAATTCGTTACGCATATCAGAGACAATGGAATCAACAGTGTCAACCATCATGCAATTATCAGAATTAGAACAAGGATATTTCATAGTTTTATTTAAATCAAAATCTAAAACCTCCTTTCCTACTTTCAATGAAATCTTGGCACCCTTTACATCAATAAGAGCCCCCAAAGTAGCTAGGAAAGGACGTCCTAGAATTATAGGTATATGAACATCCTCATCCATATCTAGGACCACAAAGTCAATAGGTATCACAAACTTCCCCACCCTTAGGGGAACATCTTCCACTTTACCCTTTGGAAATTTGATCGATCGATCGGCTAATTGAAGGGATATGTTAGTGGGAAGAAGTTCTCCTATATTTAATCGTTGATAAACAGAATATGGCATGAGACTAACACTAGCTCCAAGATCACACAAAGCATTATCAATATTCATTTTGTTTATAGCACAAGGGATTGAAAAGCTACCCGGATCTCCTAACTTAGGAGGCATTTTGTTCATTATTATAGCACTACAGTGTTCAGTGAGGTTAACAGTTTCTACCCCTTCACAGTTTCTTCTACCACTCAATATATCTTTTAAAAACCTAGCATAGTTAGGCATTTGCTTGATAGCATCAGTGAATGGTATAGAAAGGTGGACTTCTCTCAAAGTCTCTAAAAACTTCCCGAATTGGGCATCTAGCTTATGTCTCACATATTTTTGGGGGTAGGGGAGTCTATGTAATAGGTCGGGTTCATTGGTTTGTGCTCCCACCTGTTCCTTTGGGACCTCATTAATTTTATCTTTTTCTCTGGTCCTCTAATCCTCACTTCCTACAACATTATCAGTGATAGGTGGAGTCACAGGTTGACTCTTTGGTGGTATTACATTATCGCTTCCTATCAAAGTCTTTCCACTCCTAGTGGTGATAGCATTCACAGAATTTTTAGGGTCAATACCTTGAGGCGGTAGTTTTGAAACTCCAACCCCATCTTTTATAGCACTAGCCAACTGAGAAATCTGGGTTTCAAGCATCTTATTATGTGTCATCACTTCACTAAACTTTTTATCAGTGGTGGACATAAAAGTGTTGAACATTTTAGCCTGGGACTCCATCATTTCCTCCAAGCTAGATCTCTGTGGTGGTCCTTGAGCATAATAATTATCATTTGTAGCTCGGGAACCACGCACATTAGATTGTTGGGGATTTTGATTAGAGTACCCCTTATTATTATTCCAGTTTCCCTTGTTATTAATGTCGTTTCCCCCTTGATTGAATTGCCCTTGGGAATTATGATTCATTTGATTACCCTGTTGGTATTGGTTTTGATTTCCAAAACCACCATGTTGATTATAGGGTCCTTGGTGATTTTGGTCCCTTTGGCCCCTATTTCCCCACTGGTTTTGATAATCAAAATCATTACCTCCCTGATTATAATTGTTCCCTCTTTGATTAGGTGGCAGATATCTATTATTGTCATTCCTAGGTCCGTTATCATAAGACATAGCATTGACCTGTTCATTATTATATCTATTACCATCATTATTATTAGGATCATATGAGGGATCAAAATTATAGGCAGAGGTATCATGATCATAAGACCCACAGTTTTCACAAAAAATACATCCTACAGGCATATTGGAAATGGAAGGATTAGGATTCATACCTCTCCCCTTAGATTGGGAGGGAAGATCTTGCAATGGTACGGAATCGAGCTTGGCTTTAATCGCTGACATCTCCTTCCCGAGGTTCGTAATTTGTGATGTCAGGTTGCTAATGGCATTGAGGTGGTCCACTGAATAGACCGCTCCTCCACTCTTGTTCACAGCATCTCGCTCGCCGTCTTGCCAATCCATGTGGTGTCGTACCACATCTTCGATAATATCTATGACCTGCTCTTCAGTTTTGTTCATTATTGGGCCACCTGCTCCCGCATCCAAACTGGTTTTCCCTTGAGGACTTAATCCTCCATAGAATATCTGTAGCACCTGGTATGTTGGGATTCCGTGGTGCGGGAACTCTCTTTGGTACCCCTTGTACCTTTCCCATGCTTCATAGATCGACTCCCCACTCCTTTGCCGAAACCCTTGAATCAAGGCTCTAGCATTGGCCGTCTTCTTTTGAGAATAGAATCTTCCCAAAAATGCTGTCGTGACATCATCCCAAGTGTGTAGAGTATTTGGTTTTACCTCCTTCTCTAACCATTCGAGAGCTCTCCCGATGAGTGAAAATGGGAAAAGCTTTAATCTCACGAACTCCTGAGTCACCCCATTGACTTTAATAGTGTTGCAGTACTTCTCAAACTCGTTCAGATGAGCCAAAGGGCTCTCATTCTTGGCACCGCTAAACTGCCTTCGTTCGATAAGGGTGATCATGGCCGGCCGGATCTCAAAGTCATTGGCTTGAGTGGTGGGTGGAGCAATCCCACTTGAAGCTCTATATGCCCCGGGAGTTCCCAACTCCTTAAGAGGTCGTGGTGGTGGCTGATTTTCTGTCATTGGAACTGGTTGTGTGCTTAGGCCGGTTTCCTTTCCTTGAGAGTTTGATGATTTCGATCGGGATTTTCGATTGCTTTTCAAAGTCCTTTCGATTTCAGGATCGAAGGGTATTAACTTTCCCTGTTTAGACCTGCGCATACACACTAACCAAACCGATCAAATAGCAAGGCTACAAGTGCAGCCAAAAAGAAAAATCTTTTTGTATTTTTGTTTGAAGAACTAGACTCAAGAAATCAAAAAGCAATCAACAAACACCGTTCCCCGGCAACGGCGCCATTTTGACGAGGGTTAAATCGGTCGCTACAATCTAACTCTCAATCAAACAATACTTATACGAACACCCTATAACCAAGTACAATGGCAAATAAAGGTTCGGTCCACGAGGAACGAGAGTAATTGCAAATCAATCTTAAACCTAAGCTAGTTCGAAATCAATGGAAAATGGTGTTCTAAAATACTACTAATAAGATGGGATAAACCAGATAAACTAAGACACTAGGGAAGACGGGAATTCACCAAACCATTGGTAACTACGCAACAAGGAATCACAGAGACAAACGGGATATGCAAAGACTATATTTCTGATCAATATCATGAGGTAGGAAGACAACGGGCAATATTAAGCTTGGATTTCTCATGCACTTAACATTACTCGATACATAATCAAACCACATTCAACAATGAAATACTCAATTCACAATCTCTTGTTCAAATCAAGGATATCATGCAATCAAATTCAAGATTCTAGGTTAGCTACTCCTATTATAATGAATTAACATGCAATCGCAAATAATAAATTTAATCACAATCCATTTATCAAAATCAATCCTCAATTACATAGGTTACCTAGGTCGGGTTTCATCCCGAAACCCTAGCTAGGAGACTACTCACACATATTCATAATCAAAGCAATAATGAATTCCAAAAGCATAATAGATATAAACATGAATTCTGATTAAGGAATAATAAAGCTTGATTAATAAACAAGAATGAATAATACCAATTGTATTGATGCGAATCAATGGAAAAGTTCAGAACTTTGATATCCGTCGTCAATGAATAATACAAAGAATCTTCACAAATCTTGCTTCAAATCAATCCAAGAAAACTAAAATCGCTAGAATAATCTCTAAGAAAACTAATGAATCTCTAATACTGGGAACATTCTCCAAATAACTCTATACAAAGGCTCTCAAAAACTATCTCTAAAACTGTCCCTAAATCTCCCCCTTAACCCTCACAATAGGGTTATATATATATATATATATATATATATATATATATATATATATATATATATATATATATATATATATATATATATGTTTTAATTTAGAAAGCAATTGCGCAGGCTGCCCTTCGTAAATCAGCACGGCCGTGCTAGAAGTGGCACGGTCGTGCAAGCATGGCAGTAGCTGATCCGCAATATATTCAATTTTGGCACGGCCGTGCTGAATTTGGCACGGCCGTGCTAATGCCTGGCACGACCGTGCTGAATCTGGAAAATGGCACGGTCGTGCTGAATTTGGCACGGCCGTGCTAATGCCTGGCACGGCCGTGCTAATGCCTGGCACGGCCGTGCAAGCATAGGCAGGAAGGTTGCAGGCACTTTGGTCTTCTTAAAATAGTCACAACTTCTTATCTAGAGCTCTGTTTGAGCCGTGCAATATATCGTTGGAAAGCTCTTCAAGTCTACTTTTCAATGCAATTGGAATCACTCCATTATCATTTGTATACTGAAAGTTATGAGCAAAATAGTGAACAGGTGTCATATTTGTGAACTGTTCTGCCTTGCCTGCTACTTAACTTGCCTTTCAAGGCCTTGAGAACCGCAGCAAAGCCTTAGCTTGGTGGACTAGGATCGATAATAGCCTGATTACGCACCAATGGTTCGGGACTCGACATAACTTGGTCAACTATACCTGTTAACACACCAAAAACAGACCGAAACCCGTGAAGCACGTAATATGAAGGAAACGAGTGTAACAAGGCAATAAACGACCAAAACGGGCCTAAATACATCCAAAATCACCCATTTATATGCCTTAAAGCGCGCCCTAATGTGCGCTTGTCAAAATCCCCCAAGCTACACTTTTGCTAGTCCTCGAGCAAAACTAAGGGATACACACACACACAGGATCAAATAAACTATTGCCATTACATATAAATCCAATTTAGCACGGAATGAAGTCAATGGATCCTACTTAGAACAACCATGCACGGAATGAAAACTCACTCAAACAAGCAACGAGACACACAATCCAAGGTATCGTTGATCAAAATGCAAACAAAACCTAAACCAAGCATAGAGAACAAATAAGTCATGCTTCCCTCTAAACCCTACCAAACCGGCCACGTCCTCCCCCTTTTGCTTCAAATCACCACCCTAATTGGCCCCTCGTGATCCCTCGAAGGGACCGGAAAAAGTGATATTTTGAGGAAATAATAAAGGTATCCCGACATCTCGATTACGCATAATCTTTCCATGGGGTTGAAAGGTATCTCCCTCCACCGTTTGAAAACCGAACACCTCTAAAGTCTAAGGGTCTTAAAAGGTTGTAATGTATTGGCAATGGGTAAGGTGGTGAAAACAATTTAAAATGTGGAGTTAAATCCTAAAATGAAGCGCAAGAATCACGATTCTCAAAAACAAAGCTCAAGAGATGCAATTCACATTCCACAATAAACATGATCACACTTTTACACATCCAAACTCTCTATGTTATACACACTCAAATCACCTTTTTCAAACTTCAAAGCTTTTATTCATATGTCTTCGCCTTTTTCACAATTCGGACGGCTTTTCTCCCTTTTTTATTTTGATTTTCTTTCTTTTTTTTTCTTCTCTTTTTTTTTCAAAAACAAATTTTCATATTACATCTTTACAATTAAGCTCACTTTCAAACTTGCTTAAACCAACTATCGATCATTATTCTTGATTTATACACAATAAGCTCAAACAAACCTTGCGAGGTAAACGCTTCACAACTAAGGGTTGGTAAAACATCGGCCATGGGGTTTGTAACATGGTAACCAAGAATGGAATTAAAGGCTCAACATGGTTAGCAAGTAAGATGATGTAAAAAGAAAATTAATTTGTAACAAAACAAAAGGAACAAGAATAAGAAAAATGAAAAAGGTGCCCTCTTCCTCCCTTAAAAGTGTCAAGTCGGTCTTGGGAGCTACAAGTCAACACAAAGATCGAAACATGCGTAATCAAGGATCCAAATATGCCACTCAAGAAGAATGATGAAGCTAGAACAATAAAACCTCACGGGATTCAAAAACAAAGCAACTACCAATTAAGGGGATCAAATCCACAAATGGGAAGCGACTCCATCTTACCACAATTCAATGGCTTAGAGTTTCACATGATAACAAACGTTCTAACCAACTACCTTCGCCTAGACTCGTCTGCATTGATCAACAATAGACTCAAACTGTGTATTCATCACTGGCTTAAGTAGAAATAGATATTCCACACACATTCATTCACGTTTCGAATCCAAATATGAGCATTATTCCAAAAGTTTATGCAATTAGACAAGTTTATCACGATCCAAAAATATAGGAAAAGACTATGAGGCAAATCATATAAAACTAGACTACACATCCTCATAACAGAAGCTTTCCTATATTGCACACATATATAAACAACTAAGTAATCTAAACAAGCGAAATGGCTCATATAGAGGCATGAAAATCACATAATAATCCCAATCGACAAACAAGTGATCAATTGATATCAACATCAATGATCCCAGTTCTTTAGAACCGATCAAACATCCTCGAACCATTCAACTTCTTCCTAAACTAAACTATCCTAAGCACACAAAAACAAAAAACTAAAGGAAAAAGGGAAAGATTTTACCAGATGCTTCTTGAAAACACACTAAGACAACATGAGATGCGGCGAAGCTCCTAATGCTACCTCCATGAGTCTTCATATCTGCACAGGTTAGATAGGAACAAACCAAAACAAAACAAAAAGAAACTCGTTTTTTTTTATAGGAATATGAAGAAAAATAAGGGAAAATCAACAAGGAAACCATTCACCCCCCCCCAAGCTAGTATAGACATTGTCCTCAATGTCAGGCATCGAGAGACTACCTAGAAGGCAAAAAGGGGAAGAGAAAAGTACCTCATTGACTGGGTCTCGAGTTGCCTCCTGGAAGCGCTTCTTTAACGTCATTAGCTTGACGCAACACATGGATTACAGGTTACCCATAATCAATACTTGCCATTACAGTGGAGATAAGCTCACCATTCTTATTCTTGACAATAGTCACTGCCCCTTTCTTAGGTACTACAAACACAGGGGAAACCCTTCCTTGATGTGTTGGAAGGGGTTTAAGCTTTACCTTTGGTGCTTCATTAGCCTCCTTTGCAGTGGCCACATCTAATGCATCTAGAAATTGCTCCTCCGCGTCCCTGTTTTCCTTGTTCTCATTCAACTCAAAATCATGATTAGTATAGAATAATTCGTTACGCATATCAGAGACAATGGAATCAACAGTGTCAACCATCATGCAATTATCAGAATTAGAACAAGGATATTTCATAGTTTTATTTAAATCAAAATCTAAAACCTCCTTTCCTACTTTCAATGAAATCTTGGCACCCTTTACATCAATAAGAGCCCCCAAAGTAGCTAGGAAAGGACGTCCTAGAATTATAGGTATATGAACATCCTCATCCATATCTAGGACCACAAAGTCAATAGGTATCACAAACTTCCCCACCCTTAGGGAACATCTTCCACTTTACCCTTTGGAAATTTGATCGATCGATCGGCTAATTGAAGGATATGTTAGTGGGAAGAAGTTCTCCTATATTTAATCGTTGATAAACAGAATATGGCATGAGACTAACACTAGCTCCAAGATCACACAAAGCATTATCAATATTCATTTTGTTTATAGCACAAGGATGAAAAGCTACCCGGATCTCCTAACTTAGAGGCATTTTGTTCATTATTATAGCACTACAGTGTTCAGTGAGGTTAACAGTTTCTACCCCTTCACAGTTTCTTCTACCACTCAATATATCTTTTAAAAACCTAGCATAGTTAGGCATTTGCTTGATAGCATCAGTGAATGGTATAGAAAGGTGGACTTCTCTCAAAGTCTCTAAAAACTTCCCGAATTGGGCATCTAGCTTATGTCTCACATATTTTTGGGTAGGGAGTCTATGTAATAGGTCGGGTTCATTGGTTTGTGCTCCCACCTGTTCCTTTGGGACCTCATTAATTTTATCTTTTTCTTCTGGTCCTCTCATCCTCACTTCCTACAACATTATCAGTGATAGGTGAGTCACAGGTTGACTCTTTGGTGGTATTACATTATCGCTTCCTATCAAAGTCTTTCCACTCCTAGTGGTGATAGCATTCACAGAATTTTTAGGGTCAATACCTTGAGGCGGTAGTTTTGAAACTCCAACCCCATCTTTTATAGCACTAGCCAACTGAGAAATCTGGGTTTCAAGCATCTTATTATGTGTCATCACTTCACTAAACTTTTATCAGTGGTGACATAAAAGTGTTGAACATTTTAGCCTGGGACTCCATCATTTCCTCCAAGCTAGATCTCTGTGGTGGTCCTTGAGCATAATAATTATCATTTGTAGCTCGGGAACCACGCACATTAGATGTTGGGGATTTTGATTAGAGTACCCCTTATTATTATTCCAGTTTCCCTTGTTATTAATGTCGTTTCCCCCTTGATTGAATTGCCCTTGGAATTATGATTCATTTGATTACCCTGTTTGGTATTGGTTTTGATTTCCAAAACCACCATGTTGATTATAGGGTCCTTGGTGATTTTGGTCCCTTTGGCCCCTATTTCCCCACTGGTTTTGATAATCAAAATCATTACCTCCCTGATTATAATTGTTCCCTCTTTGATTAGGTGGCAGATATCTATTATTGTCATTCCTAGGTCCGTTATCATAAGACATAGCATTGACCTGTTCATTATTATATCTATTACCATCATTATTATTAGGATCATATGAGGGATCAAAATTATAGGCAGAGGTATCATGATCATAAGACCCACAGTTTTCAACAAAAAAATACATCCTACAGGCATATTGGAAATGGAAGGATTAGGATTCATACCTCTCCCCTTAGATTGGGAGGGAAGATCTTGCAATGGTACGGAATCGAGCTTGGCTTTAATCGCTGACATCTCCTTCCCGAGGTTCGTAATTTGTGATGTCAGGTTGCTAATGGCATTGAGGTGGTCCACTGAATAGACCGCTCCTCCACTTTGTTCACAGCATCTCGCTCGCCGTCTTGCCAATCCATGTGGTGTCGTACCACATCTTCGATAATATCTATGACTTGCTCTTCAGTTTTGTTCATTATTGGGCCACCTGCTCCCGCATCCAAACTGGTTTTCCCTTGAGGACTTAATCCTCCATAGAATATCTGTAGCACCTGGTATGTTGGAATTCCATGATGCGGACACTCTCTCTGGTACTCCTTGTACCTTTCCCATGCTTCATAGATCGACTCCCCACTCCTTTGTCGAAACCCTTGAATCAAGGCTCTAGCATCGGCCGTCTTCTTTTGAGAATATAATCTTCCCAAAAATGCTATAGTGACATCATCCCAAGTGTGTAGAGTATTTGGTTTTACCTCCTTCTCTAACCATTCGAGAGCTCTCCCGATAAGTGAAAAGGGGAAAAGCTTCAATCTCACGAACTCTTGATTCACCCATTAACCTTGATGGTATTGCAGTACTTCTCAAATTCGTTCAAATGAGCCAAAGGGCTCTCATGCTTGGCACCACTAAACTGCCTTCTCTCGATGAGGGTGATCATAGCCTGGCCGGATCTCGAAATCATTGGCCTCAGTAGTGGGTGGAGCAATCCCACTTGAAGCTCTATACGCCCCAGGAGTTCCCAACTCCTTAAGGGGTCGTGGTGCTGGCCGATTAGGTTGGCGCGGTATGTCTGTCATTGGAACCTTCTGTGTGTTGTGTTCCTTTCCTTGAGAGTTTGATGACGTCAATCGAGATTTACGATTGCTCTTCAAAGTTCTTTCGATTTTTGGATCGAAGGGTATTAATTCTCTCTGTTTGGACCTACGCATACACACTGACCAAACCAATTAAATAGCAGGGCTACAAGTGTAGCCAAAAGGGAAAAATCTTTTTGTGCTTTTTTTTTTTTATGATGAACTAGACTCAAGAAATCAAAAAGCAATTAACAAACACCGCTCCCCGGCAACGGCGCCATTTTGATGAGGGTTAAATCGGTCGCTACAATCTAACTCTCAATCAAATAATACTTATACGAACACCCTATAACCAAGTACAATGGCAATAAAGGTTCGGTCCACGAGGAACGAGAGTAATTGCAAATCAATCTTAAACCTAAGCTAGTTCGAAATCAATGGAAAATGGTGTTCTAAAATACTACTAATAAGATGGAATAAATAAATAAACTAAGACACTAGGGAGAACGGGAATTCACCAAACCATCGGTAACTACGCAACAAGGAATCATAGAGACAAACGGGATAAGCAAAGACTATATGTCTGATCAATATCGTGTGATAGGAAGACAACGGGCAATACCAAGCTTGGATTTCTCATGCACTTAACATTACTCGATACATAATCAAACCACATTCAATAATGAAATACTCAATTCACAATCTCTTGTTCAAACCAATAATATCATGCAATCAAATTCAAGATTCTAGGTTAGCTACTCCTATTATAATGAATTAACATGCAATCGCATATAATCAATTTAATCACAATCCGTTTATCAAAATCAATCCTCAAATACATAGATTACCTAGGCCGGGTTTCATCCCGAAACCCTAGCTAGGAGACTACTCAAACATATTCATAATCAAAGCAATAATGAATTCCAAAAGCATAATAGATATAAAAATGAATTCTGATTAAGGAATAATAAATCTTGATTAATTAAACAAGAATGAATAATACCAATTGTATTGATGCGAATCAATGGAAAAGTTTAGAACTTTGATATCCGTCGTCAATGGATAATACAAAGAATCTTCACAAATCTTGCTTCAAATCAATCCAAGAAACTAAAATCGATAGAATAATCTTTAAGAAAACTAAAAGAATCTCTAATACTAAGAACGTTCTCCAATAACCCTCTACAAAAGCTCTCAAAAACTATCTCTAAATCTGTCTCTAAATCTCTCCGCTTAACCCTCACCATAGGGTTATATATATATATATATATATATATATATATATATATATATATATATATATATATATATATATATATATATATATATATATATGTTTTAATTTAGAAAGCAATTGCGCAGGCTGCCCTTCGTAAATCAGCACGGCCGTGCTAGAAGTGGCACGGCCGTGCAAGCATGGCAGTAGCTGATCCGCAATATATTCAATTTTGGCACGGCCGTGCTGAATTTGGCACGGTCGTGCTGATGCCTGACACGGTCGTGCTAATGCCTGGCACGGCCGTGCTGAATCTGGAGAATGGCACGGCCGTGCTAATGCCTGGCACGGTCGTGCTAATTCCTGGCACGGCCGTGCAAGCATAGGCAGGAAGGTTGCAGGCACTTTGGTCTTCGTAAAATAGTCACAACTTCTTATCTAGAGCTCTGTTTGAGGCGTGCAATATATCGTTGGAAAGCTCTTGAAGTCTACTTTCCAATGCAATTAGAATCACTCCAATATCATTTGTATACCGAAATTTATGAGCAAAATAGTGAACAGGTGTCATATTTGTGAACTGTTCTGCCTTTGCCTGCTACTTAACTTGCCTTTCAAAGCCTTGAGAACCGCAGCAAAGTCTTAGCTTGGTGGACTAGGATCGATAATAGCCTGATTACGCACAAATGGTTCGGGACTCGACATAACTTGGTCAACTATACCTGTTAACACACACCAAAAACAGACCGAAACCCGTGAAGCACGTAATATGAAGGAAACGAGTGTAACAAGGCAATAAACGACCAAAACGGGCCTAAATACATCCAAAATCACCCATTTATATGCCTTAAAGCGCGCCCTAATGTGCGCTTGTCACCCCGTATGCGCCTCCACAGCCATACATGCCGATGGACCACCTTGTATGCAGCCTACCCTCTTCGGGGGGCAGGTGGCACAAAATATCTAGTCTTTGGATTGGCAGCTCCGACTGCTGAGACTTGGGGAATAGCCTTCAGCTTTCTCCAAGGAAATAACTTAGGCCGCACAGCGGCCAAGGTAAAAAATGTGTTGGTAGGTACTTATGATGGTACCACCAATCCTAAAGGCCACCTAATGGCGTACACCAACCTTATGTATCTACAAGGGTTGGATGATGCGACATGGTGTAGATGCTTTCCGGCCACATTGAAGGGCGTCGCCCAGCAATGGTTCGGCAACCTGCCAGCCGGATGCATCAATAACTTTAAGACGCTTGCATACTTGTTTGCGTCAAACTTCTCAATGAATATCCTTGTGAAGAAAACAAGTCTTGACTTGGGATCCGTACAGCAGGGAGAGAAGGGAAGGGTTACGCTCATATATCAGGCGGTTCAATCTGATGAGGTAGCTTACCAAGAGGCACTGATGGAGGCGGACGCCTATATACAAGCGACCGAGCTGCAACATCAGTAAGCAGTCGGACTCAAAGAGGTCTGACAAAAAAGAGAGTTGGCCATCACAGCCGGCTAAGAAAGAAGAAAAGAAAAGAAAAGAAAACAAGTCTAGGTGACCGAAACTTCTGAACAGCCATCCCAGAAGAAAAAGAGAGAAGCGAAGACGTACTCCCCAAAGTACGAATTCAATAAAGACTGTAACTCCATCCTCATGGAGATTAAGGACAGGGTCTCTATTGTAAAGCCGGATCCTATGAAAGGTTCCGCCAAAAATCGGAACAAAAAACAAATACTGGCACTACCATGAGGATATGGCCACGACACCAACGAATGCTATACCCTCAAGTGGTTGTTGGACCGTCTAGCTGAAAAAGGAGTCCTCAAGTCTTATATCTTGAGGTCCAAGGTTACCTTGCATATTAACCCTAGGTAGTTGTCCAAAAAGAAGCCTCACTCTGCTAATAGCTCGGATACGGATGAAACTCTGATCTATACAATAGTAGGCGGCTTCGTTGGAGGCGGCCCTACCCCGGGGCAATAAAGACTATGTCAGGCACCTCGATGTTAACTCAGTCGACGAGGGATAAGCGTCCAAGGACTACTTCCCTGAAGTCGTTATTACTGAGAATGACAAGGGCAAAATCAGAAGGCCGCATGATGACCCTATTGTCATCGAATGCAAAGTGGTGAACCAAAGTTAGCCGGATCCTCATTGACACTGGGAGCTCGTCTGATCTCATCAGTCACAAGTGCCTGGCCAAGCTTAGGTACAAGCCCGAGAGTATGCACCAAATCTCTCATCCCTTAGTGGGATTTGGGGGTGGTGTGGTACATCCGGTAGGTCGAATATACTTACCCATTTGTCTGGGCGAGAAAGGGGTGGACGCCACATGGTGGTTCAGTTCTTAGTTGTTAAAGAACTGACGACCTACAACATGATTTTGGGGCACCCTACCTTGAATGAATTCAAGGCTGTTATAATTCCTTCTTTTATGCTTCTCAATTAAGTTTGAGAGGGATAATGGAACAATCGGCTCCTTACGGAGAGACCAGAAGATGGACAAGAAGTACTATCTCTCTGATGTCAAGCCCACTATGGTCGCAGCTAGCCCCAGTGGAGAAACTACTAACTTTGACCAAGTCAAGGAAGCCGCGCCTGCTCCAACAGCAGCCGGCAAGAAGAGAAAGGCCAACCAAATGGTGGCCGAGAAAAAAGACAAGAAATAGCAATCACTGAGCGGTCAAAGGCCAGATGAACTCTGTCCCCAGCCAACTGGTGAACACATGGACATCGGCCTAGATGACTCTCGTCCTGACCGGACTGTTAAGGTTGGGACGACTGCTTTTGCTGAACTCTGTGCAGACTTGCACCACTTGTTGAAGGAATTAAAAGACATCTTTGCCTTTGAAGTGGACGAGATGCCAGGCATCAGCCCGGATCTAGCCGTCCAAAAACTTGTTGTGGATCCTAAAAAGAAGCCGGTAAGGCAAAAGAAGAAGAACCATGGTGAAGAAAGAAGTCAGGCGGCAACCGCCGAGGTTAAAAAATTGTTAGATGCTGGTTTTATTCGGCAATGCTACTTCCCTGATTGGGTTGCCAATGTTGTCCTAGTAATGAAGCCGAATGGAACCTAACGCATGTGTGTAAACTACACAGACTTGAATAAGGCATGTCCGAAGGATAGCTATCCTCTCCCAAAGATCGACAGTCTGGTCGACTCTATAGCCGACCATGCCTTGATGAGCTTCATGGACGCCTATTCAGTCTTTCACCAGATACCCTTGTGGAAGAAATATCAAGAAAGACGGCATTCGTCACTAATCAGGGGTTATTCTGCTATACTGTAATGCCGTTTGGTTTGAAGAACGTGCCTGCTACCTTCTAGAGAATGATTAATACAGTCTTCGTTAATAAATAGGAAGGAATGTAGAGGCGTATATTGATGATATGATTGTAAAATCCAAACTTCAGACAGACCATCTTACAGATCTCCGAGAAACATTCGCCACACTCAGGTGGCACCAGGTCATGCTAAATCCCAAGAAATGTGTTTTTGGTGTTGAGTCTGGGAAGTTCCTCGAATTTCTTATTGATCAAAGGGGGATAGAGGCCAATCTAGAAAAAATGCAGGCGTCATAGACATGCAGTCGCCTCGTACAGTAAAGGAAGTTAAAAAATTAACAGGTTGTCTGGCGGCATTGGGTATATTCCTCAGTCGGTTAGGAGACAAGTGCCTCTATTTTTCCAAGCAATAAAGAAGAAGACTATGTTTGAATGGGGGACGATGTAGAGGCGGCCTTCCAAAAGTTGAAGGAACTCTTGCACTCTTTGCCAAAGCTTGTCAGCCCTCTGTCAAAGGAAGTATTATACATGTACTTGGTCGTCTTTGATCATGCTCTCAGTGCCGTTCTCCTTGCTGAAAGAGACGGCTGCCAGCTCCCCGTCTATTTCATCAGCCATGTTCTGAAGAATGCTAAGTTACGGTACCCCATGGTTGAAAATTTTGGCTTGCCCTCTTCATGGCAGTTAAGAAGCTGAAGCCTTACTCTTGGCACATCCGGTCGTGGTATACACTGACCAACCAATCAAGCGACCACTGACAACCATGGAATCATCCAGCCGAATGATTAAATGGGCAATTGAAATGCAAAGCCTAGAAATTACTTTTGAGCCAAGGGAAAGCAGTGAAGGGGCAGGCACTTGCCGACTTCATTGTTGAAATGACTAGTCCGGCTGATCCAAAAAAATCCTGACCAAGTCTGGAAGGTATATGTGGACAGGAGCTCCACAATGAACGGTTGTGGTGCAGGCGTCATATGTCTGTCTCCCGAGGGACAAGTATGAGTATGCACTACGTTTCAAGTTCCAAGCCTCAAATAATGAGGCAAAATATGAAGCCCTACTAGCCGGCATCTGCATGTGCAAGGCGTCCGGGGCAAAGAAAGTGGAATGCATGTTCTAATTCACAACTGATTGTTAGCCAATACATGGTGACTATGAATCCACACATCCAGCTATGATCAAGTATCTACAGGCGGTAAAAGAAGAGCCAGGACACTTGAAGAATTCCACCTAAGTCAAGTGCCCAGGTCTAAGAATAACCAGGTGGATGCCCTCTCCAAATTGGCGTCATCCGCCTCCTGTGACGCACCAAGGTCTATTTTCTAGGAAGTAATGCAAAAAAGAAGCATCGAGGAGGAACATATTGGAGTCCTTGATCGAAGCTCAACCTGGATGGATGGCATCCGGGCATACTTAACAGATGGCACCCTGCCGTATACTTACCCAAAGATGATCATAATGAAAAAGCGTGCGTCTAACTTTGAGATTCACAAAGGGGAACTTTTCAAGAAAGGTTATCTACAACCTCTTTTGAAGTGCGTTACCCAGAGAAGGGCCGAGAGGTCCTCGAAGACATACATTCAGGGTTTTGTGCTTCCCATATAGGCAGCAGGACACTAGCAAAAAGAGCCAGGCGGAAGGCTACTTCTGACCTACCCTAGAAGCAGATGCCATGGAGATGAGAAAAAAAAGTGACAAGTGTCAAAGGTTTGGCAAGCTCATCCATCGTCGGCCACTGACCTGACGGCTATCCATAGCCTAGTACCATTCGCCAAATGGGGCATGGACATTCTGGGTCCCTATACGCCTGCTACAGGCGGACGAAGATATATTTTGGTAGCAGTCGACTACTTCACCAAGTGGGTAGAAGCGGAGGCAGTCAAAGGCATAAAAAAAGGATGTCATCTCCTTCATTTGGAAAATGTCATCACTCGGTATGGGGTACCCATGTCTATGGTTTTTGACAATGGACCTCAATTTGAGACGCCGCTCTCAAGAACTGGTTAGGAGACCAAGGAATCTCTCATTGTTTTGCATCAGTCGGCCGCCCCCAAGCAAACGGTCAGGTTGAAGCCTTCAACAAGTTAATCTCTAATGGCATCAAGAAGAAAATTGAAAGAGCGGCGGCTTATGGGCTGACGAGCTACCGCATGTTGTGGGCCATCAAGATGAATGAAAAAGGGGCAACTTGTGAAACTCCATTTCTCATGGTTTATGGGGCAGAGGTTGTTCTGCTTATTGAGCACTATGAGCCGACTCTTCGAGTCATGCTTTATGACGAAGAGGCCAACTGGGAATCCATGCGGTTAGCATTAGATTCACTTCCAGAACGCAGGGGCAATGCAGCCTTGCGTCATGAGATCTACTGTCTGAAAATGACAAGAGCTTACAATAAAAGAGTGCACAATCGGCCCCTAAAAGTAGGGACTTTGTGCTTACGAAAGATGGAAGCAGTCGGTAGGCCAACGAGCAGGGAAGCTGAATTAATTGGGATGGCCCCTACCGAATCTATGAAGAAGTTAGAGGCGACACCTACCGCCTAGAAACACTAGACAACAGGTAGCTAGCCAGAACTTGGAATGTAGACAACTTAAAAACTACTACTTCTGAGATTTGTAAATTATTTGTAAACATATCAATAAAGTTTGCAATTTATTTCAATTATTGTGCAAGTCTCCTCAGTGGGGCAAGCCGCCTGTGCAGAACACAGTTGGCCTTATTTCTTTACTTAGCAATTTGTTTTTTTTTAAACAACCTAATGAGGCCACAGGCCGGATGATCAACCTGAGGCCCATAGCCGGATGATCCTTTTAAAATTAAACTAATACGTTTGTCCCAAAACTTGAGCAGGCGTCCGGCGACATCCATCGGGTGAATTTGTCGCAGAGAGCATCTCCCATTGGGTGGCACATTGCTCTATAAACCTAAAAAACGGCCCAACCGAGTGTCTCCAAGACAACCTCGCAATCGTTTGACTTGAGACAAAGATAAACGTACCACTATACTACAACACGCGGTAGACAGTTAAAATCTAAGTCAAAATCCGCCTGTTATTGCTTAGGACAATATAGTCGACATAATTTGAGTAAATAGCTAAGCAAAACTTGGCGAATAAAGGGGTACCATGCGGCCAAAGCCGCCTGTTTCTTCTACTCACTCAAATTAAATGACAGATTGATTTAACCCAAGGGTTAACTCATAGTCACTCTAGCAAACTTGGGATGGAACCTAAACGGTGCGAACCAAGCTGCCTGTTTTTTGGCAAATAGACGGTACTCGGCCACTATTCCTCTAAGTTATCAGCAAAGCATGCGACCACAGCCCACTATTTTTTCTGATTACTCGAATACAAGTGATGGAGACTGATCAACATAAAAAAGTTCAGTCACTCATCCACCCTAAAATTGGAATCTAAAAGGTACGAATGAAACCGCTTGTTTTTTGGTAAACAGACGGCATTCGGCCCACTATTCCTATTAGTTAGCACACCTTGGAACCTACTTTGATTAAAAGTATCCAGATTGGCGCTTGTTCTGTACAAGCACCAAGCAGACAGACTATTAACAATCAATACAATAAACTAAGTACAAACTTAGTATATCACGGTTTAATATAAGGCCGAGAGCCGGGTAATGCTAGGTGTTCGCCTGGGCAATGGCCGACTGACTTCCTGGTTTGGGCAATCACCATAGTGATTTGATTAACCTAGAATTAGTAATACTCAAAAGTATCAAAAATTCTAAGTCAATCAACACCTTTGAAAACCAGGCGCCAGTCGCCCAGGGGCAAGAACAGTCGGTATATAAAGCATTCATGAAAACAAGAAGCAAGCTACATACACTTAGCAAAATTCATGAAAAGCAAAAATTCAAAAACTTCAAAATTTGAAGAAACCGGAAAAAACAGCCGGATGATTAATATAAACAGTCGGCCAGATACCGACTAGAAATGTTAAAAATTTAAAATTTTCAATAAACCCGACCCCCCTTGGTCGGGTAATGATACAAAGTGGCACGCAGGCAAAGAAAAAGACTTCAAGCTTCTAGAGGAGGCCGCATCCTTCTGATCAGCGGCCGACTCCTCCTTTTTCTCGCCATCCGCCTCCTCCTCCCCTGGTCGACTCCCCAGAGGTGAATCAGACGACTCGCCACCCTCCTTTTCTTCATCATGGTCTTGCCCCATGATGTTGTCATTGTACTCTCGGGTACTGGTGGCGAATTGGTTCCTCCAGCTGTCATAGCTGGTCCCTGGGAAGAGAGCCCCAGGTCATCTCCATGATGAAGTTGTTCCTCTTTCATGTCCTTGACCAGAGCCTGTTTCTCCTCGTCGGCCTAGAGGTGTATTTTGCGGCAAGCTGGGTCTCCTAGTTGGCCAGCTTCTACTTCAGCTTGTACCGACTGCAAGGCGGCTGCTTCATTGTCCGCCTCCCTTAGAGGCCCGAGCTCAGCCTTGAGGTCCAATACAGACTTCTCCAGCTCATAGATCCTCTTTTGGGCCGCCTCCAAGTCCTCTTGACCTGCAAATTGGCAAACGCCTGATAATACAGTATGTCAGTGGTCAGAATTTCGTTTTGAGCAATCTGGAACATAGCTTTGTCATAATCAGAGGCGACCCAGGCCTTCACAGCCTTTACCTCTTTGTTTTTTTCGCTCAGGGGCTTGTAGAGACCATACACTCGCAGCATTGACTGCACTCAGCCAAAAAACAGTCATCAGTAACAGGCGCTAGGCAATTATTTAAATAAAAGGAAAATTACTAAGTATACCTCGGCCAGGAGAGCCAGGATGGCCTCAAGGTTAAGGGTTCGACTCCCTTAACAGACTTCCTGTCCTCGACAGGATGGCCTTCAGCATGGACCTAGCCATCTGAACCAGATCCGGCCTTTGAGGGACATCTACACAATCATACCTGTAAGTACTTGGTGTAAATGTGGCCAATAGACCGACTGCTCTAAGAGGTGTTAGGCGACTGCCGATTGAATTTGACCCTCAAAGGTAAGGGAAAGGACACAAGTCCTTGATACCTTCAGTAGCCGCCTCCTTCTCCTTCTCCTTCCCTGCCGACTGCCACTAGGGACGGCTGGAGATTTTGGGGGTACATGGCCTCCTGCCTTGAGCCCACGTGCTTCTTAGTTCTCCTAGGAGTCGTCACGTCACCAGTCGTCTGTTTCCTAACCTTAGGATCCGGCTGGGTGGAGGAGGAAGGCTTTGCTGGGGTGCCTGCAAAATAACCACAATAAGTTAAAAAAAAAAACAGGTGGCAGAAAAACTAAATGAAGTTGTTCAGTTCAAAGTTCACCTTTGAAGCCTGCACAACAGTCGACTCTTCAGCGGGCCGCTTGCCAAGGATGGTCGAGCGGTACTAAGCAGCGACTTTTTTAGAGGCCGAGAGTTTCTCCATGGCTTTGTCTGCAAAATATGAATCAAGGAGTTAGTTTGATGCAAACAAAACAAGTTTCACAAGACATTTAAACAGGCGGTCAGCTACTTCTCGGCATCTCTTCACTTAGGCCACAGCGGCCAGATATGTCCCATCGTATAACCACTTATACTTGGGAACATAGTTTTGAGGAATGAATTCCCTCGCCCCAGTCTCGGGGTTCGCCTGTATGCCTACTTTGAAGAGCCCTCTGTCAAGGATCTCTTCTTTGGCTTTACGGGGAACATGCGGCAACTCAGAGCCGCCTGTTAGGAAAGATGGATTCCTATTCCACCTGTTAAATTTTTTGTTCCTAACTGTGTCAGGGCTAGAGATGATGTAGAAAGTGTTCCTCCAATCTTTCCACTTATTATCCTTCCCCACAGTCATCAGATAGCCTTTGTGGCTAGACAGTTGATACCAGCCGGTCCCGCTTGTCTTTGGGTCCAGCTGAGGTAATGCATATGGGCGAATGCTCAAAGCTTGGCTCTACCTCATGCATCTCACAGCCGGCAACACAGCCCAAGATGTTGAACCAAGAGTTAGGGGCTAGTTGCCAGACACCGAGCTGGTACCCATCCAAAATCCTCTCTACAGCCGGATGTAGAGGAAATCTCAGGCCAGCCTTAATTGCCGCCTCATAGCAGCCAAAA